>NC_063279.1:2424242-2727272 GCF_910591885.1 Bombus terrestris | reverse complement strand
TTTATGACGTTAACTGAAGCAAATGCACATAATACAACAAAAAAAAAAATTGAATTCCATGAGTGAATTATTGAGATATAACTCAATTTGAAACAATAAAATAACTTATTAAAAATTCGTTTGAAATAAGAGAATGATCTCATATATCGGAAATAAAACAATAATTTGTTTAACCCAACCTATTGACACTGCATACACAATTTCGTGTTCTGAAAAAGGGACATTCGAGTCATTGTTCTAAACTGTTTAACGTTCTATTTTCGCGGCTCAAAACTTTTGAATATATCGAAAAGTTATAAACTCTAACAGGACCGCAATAATTTTCTCTTAAAAATGGGAAACTAAGAAGAAGCCCGAACAAACAGACAATGAAAGAAAAATCGCGGCGCGAACTCGTTCGTTCGCGATCTTTTCAAAGTATCAATGGACTTACGCAACGCACTCCCGTGCACAAAATAACCACAAGATTCAATGCAAAAAAAGAATCGATTTTTATACTAGATTCCAAGTCAGATAAGTACCATTATACAGAATGGGCTCAGAATGGATTTGAGAGACAAGACATATCCCACGGTGTCCAACGGTGTCCCACGTTGTCCCACGTTGTCCCACGTTGTCCCACGTTGTCCCACGTTGTCCCACGTTGTCCCACGCTGTCCCACGTTGTCCCACGTTGTCCCACGTTGTCCCACGTTGTCCCACGTTGTCCCACGTTGTCCCACGTTGTCCCACGTTGTCCCACGTTGTCCCACGGTGTCCCACGATGTCCAACGGTGTCCCACGATGTCCAACGGTGTCCCACGGTGTCCCACGGTGTCCCACGGTATCCCACGTTGTCCCACGTTGTCCAACGTTGTCCCACGGTGACCTACGGTGCAGCCCAGTCTGTATCATCCAAAATTCTGTTCGCGGCATTTGGAGATACAAACCGGACTGCTGCGTAGTTCTTAGCTTGGTATCGTTTTCCAAAGATTAATCAACTGATTAATTTTTTGGAAAACGATGCCAATTACCAGGTCTCACCACGAGGAGGTGACTACGCAAGAGACCCGCCCATGGGTTATTTAACTTTATACATCGATCTCGATATTCAACCTATTGGCAGAATATCGAGTACCGTCTCTACTTAACCATGGGCCTGCGTAAAGAGATATGGGAGTATACCACGCGACAGTGTGAAAGAATTAAGCGACCGCGAAGCGAAAAATAACGAGGACAATTTTTTCTGTGTAGTAAGCAAGAGGATGAAGAGAAAAGAGATTTTTATTTTTCGTTCCAAGATGGATCATTGTACCGAATAGAATCACAATACACTTTACATCTGTATTTACCTTATGAATAATTAAGGCCAAAGCGCCCATACCCCGCGGTTGCCCACGACGTCCCACCCATCCGGAGGTATTAGTCCGGTCTAGATCATCGAGACAGTTTTGAATGATCTAAACTAGATTGTGTTGGAACAGTTTTCACCATGATCTCGTTGTTCAAATGTTATAAATTAGTGGTTTAAATATTATAAATTGATGCTTTAATTGCTATTAAGTAATGGTTTAAAAGTTGTTAATTAATGGTTTGATTGTTATAAATTAATGATATAATTGTTATTAAGTAATGGCTTAAATATAATAAATTAATGCTTCAATTATTCTTAAGTAATGGTTAAAATGTCGTTAATTAATGTACTGATTCTAATAAATTAATAGTTTAATTGTTATTAATTAATAGGGCAAATGCTATAAAGTAATAGTTTAAATGTTATAAATTAATGGTTTAAATGTAGTAAATAAATATTTCGAATGTTGTTAATTAATACTTTAAATGTTAAAATAAATGTTTTGAATGTTGTTACTTAATGGTCGAATTGTTGTAAATTAACAGATTATATGTTACAAATTAATAGGTTAAATGTTATAAATTAATAGTTCGAATGTTAGAAATTAATGGTTTAAATGTGTGAAGTAATAGTTTAAATGTTGTAAATTAATGGCTTAGACGTTATAAATGAATAGCATAAGTGTTATAAATTAACAGTTTAAATGTTATAAATTAATTGCTGTAATGTTATAAATTAATAGCTTAAATGTTATAAATTAATGGCCTAAATGTTACAAATTAATAGCTTAAATGTTATAAATTAATAGCTTAAATGTTATAAATTAATAGCCTAAATGTTATAAATTAATAGCTTAAATGTTATAAATTAATAGCTTAAAGGTTATAAATTAATTGCTGAAGTGTTGTAAATTAATAGCCTAAATGTTATAAATTAATAGCTTAAATGTTATAAATTAATAGCTTAAATGTTATAAATTAATAGCTTAAATGTTATAAATTAATTGCTTAAATGTTATAAATTAATTGCTTAAGTGTTGTTAATTAATGGCATAAACGTTATAAACTACAAGTTTCAATGTTATTATTTGATATTTTTTTTTATTTACCTTATGTTTAAGTTTCCTTTCGATGTTCACTCTCCGGGAGTTCAGGCACGATAAAGCTCGCGCGTGACTTGCGTGTTCCTTATATGACTTATCAAGGTGTCGGGATGTTAATCAAACGGTAACGATGTTTTGACGTAGCAGCAGGCGGTTTTTCCATTATAACAAAGTCAAATTGAACAATTTCTTAATTTTTAACGTAAATTGGCGTCTTTAACTATTTAATACGATATCAATTTTTATCATTTTAATAGTTTCTATAAACTAAGACTAAATCCACACTTCTTTGATACTAGTTTTCGACTATCAATTAGTTTGAACAAAAAGGGAAAAAGGCCTAACGGCAGTCGATGACGTTACTGTGAATTAAGTTAAGGTATTAAATAATTAGACAGATAAAATTCATATTAAGCGTTTTATTATATTATCGATATTCGTTCATTTACTCGTGCTAATTAAAAAATAAAATGTTCTTTTTTCTTGAATAACATCCACATCTCTGTTTGCGATATTTAAAATTCTTACCTAATGTTTACTTAAAATTCAGGTTCTTTTTTAATTCCTCTCAAGTTAAACGAATAAATCTACTCGTTATAGTTGTAACATAAAATGTTTTTTTTTCTTCAATACCGCCTCCATTGCTGTACGTGATACAGTTATTAATTATGTAGCTAATAGTATGAACTAATTGGCTGTAATCGCGGTTAAATATTTCTTCGTTAAATCTATCGATCTATTAGGCTATTACCGACAGACTTATTGATTCCTTGAAAAATGGTTTGATTCTTATAAATTAATGTTTTAAATGTTGTCAACTAATGTTTCGATTGTTATAAATTAATAGTTTAATCGTTGTTAATTATTTGCTTAAATGTTATAAATTAATGGCTTAGACGTTATAAATTAATAGCTTAAAGGTTAAAAATTAATAGTTTAGATGTTATAAACTAATAGTTTGAGTGTTAGAAATTAATGGTTTAAATGTATAAAGTAATACCTTAAATGTTATAAATTATTAGATTAGATGTTGTAAATTCATGGCATAAATGTTAGAAATTAATTCCTTAAATGTTATAAATTAATAGTTTGACTGTTAGAAATTAATAGTTTAAATGTATAAAGTAATAGTTTGACTGTTAGAAATTAGTGGTTTAAATGTATAAAGTAATACCTTAAATGTTATAAATTATTAGATTAGATGTTGTAAATTCATGGCATAAATGTTAGAAATTAATTCCTTAAATGTTATAAATTAATAGCTTAAGTGTTATAAATTAATGTCTTAAATGTAAGAAATTAATGTTTTAAAAGTATAAATTAATGGCTTAAATGTTATAAATTAATAGCATAAATGTTATAAATTAATTACTTAAGTGTTGTAAATTAATGGGTTAGACGTTATAAATTACTGGTTTCAATGTTATTATTTGATATTTTTTTTATTTACCTTATGTTAAGTTCCTTTCCGATGTTTACTCTCTGGGAGTTCAAGCACGATAAAGCTCGCGCGCGACTTGCGTGTTCCTTATATAACTTAACAACGTGTCGGGACGTTAATCAAACGGTAACAATTTTTTGACACAGCTGGAGGTGGTTTTTTCATTATAACAAAATCAAATTGAACAATTTCTGAATTTTTATCGTAAATTGACGTCTTTAACGATTTAATACGATATCCATTTTTCCCATTTTTATAGTTTCTACAAACTAAGACTAAATTCACTCTTCTTTGATACTAGTTTTCGACTATCAATTAGTTTGAACAAAGAGGGGAAAAAGCCTAACGGCGGTCGATGACGTTACTGTGAAATTAGTTAAAGTATTAAATAATCAGACCGATAAAATTTATATTATATTATCGATATTCGTTCATTTACTCGTGCTAATTAAAAAATAAAATGTTCTTTTTTCTTGAATAACACCTACATCACTGTCTGCGATGTTTAAAATTCTTACTTAATGCTTACTTAAAATTCAGGTTCCTCTTTAATCCCTCTCAAGTGAAACAAGTAAATTTACTCGTCATAATTGTAACGTAAAATGGCATTTTTTCTTCAGTACCGCCCGCGTCGCTGTACGTGATACAGTTATTAATTTTGTAGCGAATAACATCAATTAATTGACTGTAATCGCGGTTAGATATTTCTTTGTTAAAACTATCGATCTATTAGGCTATTAGCGAGAGACTTATTGATGCCTTAAAGAATGGTTTGATTCTTATAAATTAATGTTTTACATGTTGTCCATTAATGTTTCAATTGTTATAAATTAATAGCTTAATCGTTGTTAATTATTTGCTTAAATGTTATAAATTAATGTCTTAGACGTTATAAATTAATAGCTCAAATGTTAGAAATTAATGGTTTAAATGTAAAAAGTAATAGCTTAAATGTTATACATTAGTGGCTTAGATGTTGCAAAATAATAGCTTAAATGTTATAAATAAATAGCTTAAATGTTATAAATTAATGGTCTAGAAGTATAAATTAGTGACTTATATGTTGTAAATTAATGGCTTGGACGTTATAAATTAATAGCTTAAATGTTATAAATTAATAGCTTAAGTGTTATAAATTAATGGCTAAAATGTTATAAATTAATAGTTTGACTGTTAGAAATTAATGGTTTGCAAGTTTATGACGTTAACTGAAGCAAATACACATAATACAACAACAAAAAAATTGAATCCCATAAGTGAATTATTGAGATATAACTCAATTTGAAACAATAAAATAACTTATTAAAAATTCGTTTGAAATAAGAGAATGATCTCATATATCGGAAATAAAACAATAATTTGTTTAACCCAACCTATTGACACTGCATACACAATTTCGTGTTCTGAAAAAGGGACATTCGAGTCATTGTTCTAAACTGTTTAACGTTCTATTTTCGCGGCACAAAACTTTTGAATATATCGAAAAGTTATAAACTCTAACAGGACCGCAATAATTTTCTCTTAAAAATGGGAAACTAAGAAGAAGCCCGAACAAACAGACAATGAAAGAAAAATCGCGGCGCGAACTCGTTCGTTCCCGATCTTTCCAAAGAATCAATGGACTTACGCAACGCACTCCCGTACACAAAATAACCACAAGATTCAATGCAAAAGAAGAATCGATTTTTATACTAGATTCCAAGTCAGATAAGTACCATTATACAGAATGGGCTCAGAATGGATTTGAGAGACAAGACATATCCCACGGTGTCCAACGGTGTCCCACGTTGTCCCACGTTGTCCCACGTTGTCCCACGTTGTCCCACGTTGTCCCGCGTTGTCCCACGTTGTCCCACGGTGTTCCACGGTGTCCCACGGTGTCCCACGGAGTCCCACGGTGTCCCACGATGTCCAACGGTGTCCCACGTTGTCCCACGTTGTCCCACGTTGTCCCACGGTGTCCCACGGTGTCCCACGATGTCCAACGGTGTCCAACGGTGTCCAACGGTGCAGTCCAGTGTAGATCATCCAAAATTCTTTTCGCGGCATTTGGAGATCTACACTGAACCAATGGTGTCCCACGTTGCAGTCCAGTGTAGATCATCCAAAATTCTTTTCGCGTTTTTTGGTGATCTACACTGGACCAACGGTGTCCCACGGTGTCCCACGGTGTCCCACGGTGTCCCACGATGTCCAACGGTGTCCCACGGTGTCCCACGGTGTCCCACGATGTCCAACGGTGTCCCACGGTGCAGCCCAGTCTGGATCATCCAAAATTCTGTTCGCGGCATTTGGAGATCCAAACCGGACTGGTGCGTAGTTCTTAGCTTGGTATCGTTTTCCAAAGATTAATCAACGGATTAATTTTTTGGAAAACGATGCCAATTACCAGGTCTCACCACGAGGAGGTGACTACGCAAGAGATCCGCCCATGGGTTATTTAACATTACACATCGATCGCGACATTCAACTTATTGGCAGAATGTCGAGTTCCGACTCTATTTGACCATGGGCCTGCGTAAAGAAATAGTTGCTTCGTAACCTAGCTGCGAAACACTTATTGTCTATCCCACGCATCGCTTACATGAATCTTTATAAACGTGGAACAAAGCATACACAAAGCAACTTTCATCTCTCACACAACGATTACATCGATCGGTACAAATATCGTACAATAATTCGCTCAATGTCAGTGACCCAGCACTTGACACACTCCAACTGAAAGGCGGGGTCCGTGGTGGGACCGCTGATCAGAATTAGACAACTCCCGCGATCCGATGCAAACGTCGAGCAGTCGTCGGGCAATCATCAAGATAGAGGTATCCTTGGGCCGACTTACAAATTCAAAGAGTTATCCAGTGCATGTTGTTGACCCGCCCGCATCCGAAGTACGCGTGTGCGGGATTGAAAAAGCTGAGAGATCGCAAATCAATAAATCACGAGAACAATTTTTCCTGTGTGGTGAACAAGTGATCAAGAGAGAAGATATTTTTATTTTACATTCCAAGATGGATAAGTATCGTTGTACAGAATGGACTCACAATGCACTTATCATAGGTATCTATCTTACGATTAATTAAGGTGTTCCACGATGTTCTCGTAGGGGGGTATTAATCCAATCTAGATCGCCAAAACAGATTTGAATGATCTAGACTATATTAAGTAGCTTTTAGCTAGATATCGTTTTTCAAATAGTAATACTCGGTAATATTAATATGTATATTTTCCAATAGCAATCTAATCCTAATATTAAAATTAACGTTACATTAATTTTCTACTATTCAAAATAGTACTTTGTGTATTATTATTTGGAAAACGATACCAATTACCGAGTCCCATATACGTAAGAAGTTTTTAAGCATCGAAAACAGAAGATGCAAAATTAATTTATAACGTGTATTGAAATTTATTAATTAGAACAGGTACAATATATGGATCCATGTAATCATGTTTGAATATTGAACTCATCGTCGAAGAAACCAAACCATGCGACTTAGCAATTGTAGTACGCATGAAAGGATAATGAGATCTCGTTGCCTTCGATTAAATTGCACTTGCTTTCTTGATTCCATGAATACGATGTTGATTCCTTGGCCTTGGACATGAAGAACTACATTCCATCTATAGACGCTCGATAGATACACTTTGCATTTAAACTGATTTTATACAAAATAGTTGAATGGAAAATTAAATACTATATTTAAAATTAGAAAACAAAACTGAATAAAAATAAAGTACTATTTCAAAAACTTCAAAGATTTCGTTAATGTTAAATAAAAGGAAATAAATCATTAATTTAATCGCTACGAATTGATTGTATTGATTTAAATGGATAGTAAACTTGCATTCGATTAATGGTATAATTGTTATAAATTAAAAGAACAATTATTTTAAATTAACTGCAGGACATTGTTATATGTTATTGATATAATTGTAATAAATTAATAGTTTAACTGTGAGGAGTTAATAGATCAAATGTTGTAAAATGTTGTTATTGTGATGGCTTAAATGTTATAAAATAATAGTTTAAATATTGTGAATTAATGGTTTAAATGTTATAAATTAATGGTTTAAATGTTATAAACTAATAATTTAAATATTGTGAATTAATAGTTTAAATGTTATAAATCAATAGCTTAAATGTTGTGAATTAATAGCGCAAATGTTATAAATTAATGGCTTAAATGTTATGAATTAATAGCGCAGATGTTTAAATTGATAGTTTAAATGTTATAAATTAATAGGGCAAATATTTAAATTTATAGTTTGAATGTTATAAATTAATGGCTTAAATGTTTAAATCGATAGTTTAAATGTTATAAATCATTGGCTTAAATGCTGTAAATTAATGGCTTAAATGTTATAAATTAATGGCTTAAGTGCTATAAGGTAGTAGTTTAAATGTTTTAAATTAATTATTTAAATGTTATAAAGTAATAGTTTAAATATTATAAAATGACAGTTTAAACGTTACAAATTAATAGCTTAAAAGACATAAATTAATTAACGCAAATGTTATAAATTAATAACTTACCTCGTAAAAGTTTTCTTCTTCGATCTTCACACTGCCAGAGATGTAACACAAATGAGCTCGCGCGCGAGTCTTATGTTACTTATATACCTGATAGCATGCACTTGACAATATACCGGAATGTCAATCAAACAATAACAATTTACTAACGTCATAAAAATTGATTTTTCCGTTAAAATACAATCAAAGTTAATATTTCTTCGTTTTATTGTATATTAACACCCCCAATAATCTATTACAACAATCATTTTTATAATTTTGATATTTTTTATCAGCTAAAATTAAACTTACTAGTTCTTGATTTAGAACTCTGCTAATTTGTATCGAATGCCAGTTTATGATGAAAATAACTGTACTATTATAGTCGAACGTTTACATAAGTATACGTATATATTAATAGTAATATATAATATAATATATAATATATAAGTATATATTATAGTAAACGTATACGTAAATAGATGGTACGATTGATGGATCTAGTAATTGCTACGACCCAGATATCTTCGAAACTATAGCAATTATGTAAGAATTTGTCTAACTAGGATAACGCGCACATGGCTACCGAATCATCTTCTACATTAACTGTGACAACCTGAAGCAGTAACTTCTGAAAACAACGTCGAACATAATCATAACTGTATTGAAATGGAAAGATAATATGCACGCCTCGTGAAAGTAACGATTAAAGAATAATAAAATAATATCGCGTTTTTTCTACGAGTCCTACAATTTTATACTATTTTTATATTATATCGTGAATTCAATATTTAATATATAATAATAAACCATCGAAGGAGCGTGTACTTATTAATAAATGATTGACGCAGGGGAGGAACGGTATAATACATTTTTCTATCAGAAGAAGAAAAGTTGGATGCATAAGTAAATTGTTGGAAATATTAGGACAAAATAGACCGATAACGAAATTAAAAAATTATTTAACAAAAAAGCTATTAGTATTTAAAAAGGGAGTAAAATGTCACAGAAAAGGTATGTCATATCTTTTTATATTATTCGTTAAAAACGTTTAAAAACGTGCGAAAAGGAAACATTTCCATTTGTCAAGTCATCTAACGATAAGTCCAGCACACAGTATTTTACACAACGATATCAGTTACGAAATAGTAATAAATCAGTTACGAAAATGAAAAACATAGGATTTATTCATCGTAATGTAATACGTTACGGGGAAAATACATAGAGATACATTAAGCGATTTCCGATACGGTTTAAAATATATTCGGAAGCGAACGCGTCTGAATAAAAATTGCAATAAAATAGAGTGTTGTCTATGGAAGGTAAATTTGTTGGACGTGCGACGAATAAAACTTCAAAGTCGCATTTACAACAATAACAGACATAGCTGTTGGCCGCTTTCGAATATGTCTGAATCAGACGAACAATCCGGAAATCATTGTCGAACATTAAGCTTTATCGTCTGTACTGCGTGCACGGTCGAATTTATCTGCCAATTTGTCTTATGCCAATAAGCTCACGGTAGAAAAAATAGATAAAAGCCAGAGAACTGGAAAAATAAGAGTCGACGGTTTAAGGGAGGCAACGGGCTGAATAAATTTCGAAAACAACAAAAACCTTCGTTTTTGTAGAAGATCTGTGAAATCGTAACGGACTCTGAAAATTAAATCTTTAGATGATGCTTCGCACGATATTAAAAATTACTTTTATTCTGGATTAAATTTCTCTATTACCTGTAAAGTCGAAAAGATTGAAACGAGCTATATCGTTATCTTTATTATTTTTTTTAAGAAAGAAACTTACGATGTTGTCTGTGTAAATGCATGTGAACATAAAATTTAACGGTATAATTCTGTACCTCTTTCCACCTCTTTCCAGTATATCTTTTATTTTTTCTTTTTAATAAAGTATTTTAATTAATTGAACCGTAATACTCCATTTATTTAATCGAATAAAACTTGTTTGTTCCAGCAACGGAAGACAAATTCGATCTTACGTATAGAAAGAAGACTATAGATAATAAGGACGGGGTGGAGATAACGTGTATGGCAGAAGGATTATATCCACACCCCACCCTGGATATATCCATCGAGTAAGTACTCCAGCAAGCTTTTCAACCCCTCAACCATGCAGTACGGTAAACTACCTAATTTTCTGATACTTTTAGATCTTGATAAAGACGAACTTCCGCTTCGTTGTTAGCGAATTAAACGTCTGTGCACGAAACAACACGATACGTGTTATCATTTTCGTTAAAAAAAAAGAAAAAGAATGAAACTGTAATTTACAATTACTCTGGTCGAAACACATTGAAATGTAAAGCGAAAAAGTAAAAATTATTCTTGAATTTTACACGTGCGCAAAATTCTCATTCTATGGTAAAAGAAATTAATGATTTAACGCGTTACAGAGTATGCTAATGACGAATAAAAGTTCGTGTAAAATAACGAAGGCAACCAGCACGCGTAATAATTGTAAAAGCGTAAGAGCTTTCTGTTAAACGTTGAGAGAAATAATATTTTATGTAGTCGATGTAATAATTTAATAATAGAAGCTCTTTTGCATGGATCAAGCGTAACAAAAGTATGTAGAAAAAAAAATATGAATGATAAAAGCATCGAAACGAAAACAAACGGAAAAATTGTCTTATTTTAACGCTGCAAACCACTCAACGATAACAATGAAAATTATGAGATTCGTCTTGTAGCACTGTGTTGTCTGTAATAATAAACCTGCAACACAGACGAACCGTATAAAGAGACAAAGCGAACGGTTAATTATATTAAATAAGCATTATTATTATCATTGTTTTAAACATAACGTGTAAAATAAAATATCGAGCAACAGAATTATAAATTACTTGCATGTTACAGAAAAATTCACCGTTATCTCTATCTGAACTAATTACCGTTCTTTCGTTAGAAAATTTGTCATAACTTTGAAACCTTACACGCGAAACTTGGAATATTTGTCATTTTGAATAATCACGATTCGAATTTTCGAAGCGTCGATCGAAACTCTAAATTCTGTTTACGTGCAATTCGAAGTTTGTTTCTAACGAAATAATTCTTCCTCCATTCGGCGATTAAAATTTCTCAGATCCTCGGAATTAAGTTCACCATATGTACACCCTGTTCCATGCCAAAGAAAAAATATAGAAGCTTAATTTTAGAGGAATTCTTGTTTCAAATTAAAAGTGCCCGGCTATTATTCCAAAGACCAACGATCAGCATTTACAAGAACAACAAGAACAGTAAGAACAGAGTAGCAAGAGACGGGCGTGCGTCTCCGAAATAACATTAACATGCTAATGGCCGCTCATTCGGCCGACATATTGCATGATATTTCAGGTTGAGACGTGGCCGTGATAATTTTGCAAACGTCGCTTCTATTGCAGGGGTGTCCCGGAAAAGCAAACAGCAAAGCCCACTGTTACGCTGCGTCACGATGGACTGTACGATATCTTATCACGAACGACCTTACTGGACGAAGATTTACCGGAAGCAGCGATTGTCAAATGCTTGCTCGGTATACCAAAGGCGAACTACAACGTTTCCCACAAAACCGTCTACTATCCCGGTTAGTATAAACGTATTTTAATCTATCCTATCTATCTTCGTCTCTCTATCTCTACGGTCTCTGTTATCTTTCTCTGTCGCACGCTACCGGAAGCGTTTTACCTTCGATCTTTTCATATTGCGGCGAGAAAGGGGAAGAAGAGGAAAAAAATGGAATAGCTCGTTAATGAGGTTTGGGGAAGGGGAGAAAAGAGGAAATGCAGGCCGCATTTACCGCGAATTAAAGACGTTTTATTCTCGCGTCTCTTGGAAAATCGATTTACGTCAACCCTTTAATAGGAACGCGACTCAGTTTGCCCGGCAGTTTCGCGACATAAATATTTGCCCAGCCAAGTTTGCGCTTTTATAACCGCGATAAATTCGCTGAGTGGTTTTAATTGGTTTACCTTAATCTTCTTTTTCAACTTTTTTCAACTTTTCAACGCCAACGCTCGCAAGTATATATGAAATTCGCGATAGTTTGCTCGATAACGATAAATGTATTTCTCGATCGTGGAACAAGATGTTACTTCTGGTGATTCGGACGTTTTAACGTTAAAGGGTTAATTATTAGCGATCCGTAGTGTCTTAGAAAACAATCCATGCGGTACGATTATAATTATTTAAATATTAAAACTATCTTTTCTCTCTTACAAAAAATTCTAACGTTTTTAAACGATTCAAGAACAACTTCCGTTCGAACAACGACGATTAACAGTATACATAAAAAGATCGCGAAAGTACTTTTCTACCAATTATAGCTTCGATTCAACGATACTGCAAACGGAATTACGAAGCCAAGTATCGTCATCGTCGAACGCTAAACATGTAACTTTTCGCAAAGTGAGTATCGCAAGGCCTGTCAACTAAAGCTGTGCTACTAAAAAATTTCACCCACGTATTTATCAAAATATAATGTAACGATCGTCAATGCATATAACGCGTCATCGATGTATTTCGACGTTATTCAATAATATTCGAAGAATTCTCCTGGCTCGCGTGCAATTGTGTCTCCTGTGTGTACATGTTTTCTGTACCGTGTAACAAACAACAAGCGTCAATATAACAAACTAAACATGATCGATTGTCAACGAAATCAACCCTGTATAGATATGAATGTGCAATGTACGTGTGTACCCATCTGTGTAAATGTATGCGTACGAGTGTACATGTTTATGCGCGTGTACGGAGCGAGCGTACGATACGCATCGTTCGCGTCACGTACTACGAAACGTTAACGTCAACGTTGAATTTCGAAGCGATATCTTCCTTTGGGTCAGTAAATAAACCACCCTCCTACCAGCGATTCTGGCAATTCACGTGTTTTTTTTATTTTTCACTTTTTTTTTCTGTCACGGCTCTATCTTTTCGAGTACGATACACGGACGCGCGTGGAAATGTCGCAGCCTTCCGCGTCTCTGCTTCCGCGAGAAAATATTGCAAACGCCACCGGACGGACTTCCGGCCGAGCACGTTCTCTTTTGACCGAATTAGTTCCTCGCGTAGTAGGATAATAAAGTGACACGAGAAATGACGAGAAGTACAGAGATGAAGTAATCGCGAGTATCCCGTAAAAAGTCGAGTTTCGTAAAAGTTCGAGCGGAACGCGAAATAACATTTTACGATCGCTTAACTAAAGCGAGAAATACGTGGGACTCGTAGCGAAGGAAGGTTCAAAGTATTTGATGTGTCGTACGGTATCTGCTTGAAGCGAGAAAACGGGCCACTATTTTTGTTCGTTTTATGGTTTTAAACGACTTTCGTTAGCTTCGCGAATATATGTATATGTTTCTCGAAAAATAAATCGACGAAATTTTCTAAACGATTAATTAAAGATCGTCATTTTTGGAATGTCCAACGGAGAGCAAAAATACGTATTAAGCATCGAAAGCAAATAAAAGGAGCTTTGGCAAGTTGGTTATCGAATTTTAGAATCATATCGTTGCTTATCATATTCTTCGACTACGGTAGTCTGCATTTATTCTCTTGTAATCTCGTAATCGTGAAAATCATCAGGATAATCTCTTTTTCCATGAATATACACGAGAAAAGAAGTAGCAAATGTAATTTGTAGAAATATACGTGATAAAGGTAAGAGCCTTTGAAATGTACCTCCGTGCTGTTCAACGAGAAACCCGGCAGAACCTAAAACCTTGTGGCCTTAATCACCATTCTGGACGCAACCGCGAGCGTCGCTGGCCAAAATCATCTTAATCAAGCGTACAGCGTTTCGGCTTATTATACGTGTCCTCCCATTATCCTGGCAACGTCTGATCTCGGCAAGATGACATTCCAGCGATGGCAGTCGAGTTCAAAGGGCAAAGTCCTAAGAGGACCAGCCCGCGCCGATGGGTCAAGTAGTGGGCGTCGACAGTCTTGGCGTGTGCATCACGTTTGCTCACAGACGGCCGGTGTATTTTGCGGTGAAACTTGTAGCCACGTCCTTCCTCTTGCCTCGTTATCATCTCGACCGAAGAAGGGTTTTCAGTTCGTCCGGTTGCAGCCGTGGCCACGCGGCGTAGACGAAGAACGAAAGGACTAAATTACACACAGGCTAAATTGCTTGTACTCGCAAGCAGCACGCCCCGTCTATTATCGTCCAATTTTCTCTCGCTTCGCTGGACTAAATCTTCCTGTCCTCCTTCCTCCGATCAAACGTCTCACGAGCTTTTCCTCGAAGGATCCAGGGAAAAAATTCACGGAGGTCGAATCATCCTTCGTGACATACGACTCCACGTTATAGAACGGTGCACGACTCGCTTTCACACGAGAGTGGATTCTTCGTTAGCCCTTCGTTCGTCCCACGTGTTTGCCAATTTGCGCCCCTGTCTATTCGACAGTCGCGCACGTGACGAGCATCGCGATCCGCGTCGCTAACTCTCGCCCGGCCGACTTATTATTGATACGTACTACTGGTCACGCCGTCTACGGCAGAACAGGTGCGCGCAAACTTCCACCGACTAATAACCGATCCCAGCCGTTTGATCCGCAGCAAGGTAGAAGACCGGGCAAATATCGTTTACCAAATTTTTTATCGTTGACGGATTTCGATGTTGTCGAATGGTTGATTCGAATTGCGAAACTCGCTTAATACTTTGATATAAACGAACGAACGATGATGAATTATTTGTCGTCAGAGTGTAGCGTGTTCTAAATTCTGTGCAGAGAACGTCTAAGAGTATTCGTAATTTATGTGGTCAGCGAAATATCGACCAGCTGTGAATAACAAATTTCTGTCCTCCAATATGGAAATTGCGTAGAAAATATAATTCTCTCGTGCTGTCTAAACTTCTTTTCGTCGTCGCCTCTCTAAACGCTTTATATCCTTTTTACAACCACTTCCATCTCCAAGTTATCAATCGATACATTTTGTAACTGTAGCATACGAAAGATCTACCAATGGTAGATAGAGTTAAATCGAATCGAACGAATCCGATCGTTAATTCGTCTTTACTACTAGCCGTATATACAAAGTGCAATCGACATGTGAGACGAGCGTAACATTTTGCAATTGAATTTGTAAATTGCGCGTACGTAACGTTTATTATAACCGACTAGTAAAGTATAGAGAAAGAAGAATACTTTTACAACTACTAATTTATATATACGTACCTTAGAATTATTTTTCGAGATTAAATGGATGAAAAATGTCTTATATCCTTGTCTTAACAAATTATTAATACAGATTTCGCGCTACGTAAATGTATTATAAAAAGTTAATAGAGTAACGTCATTCTCGTTCCATGAAGACGATGTAATTACGAAATTCATTTTTCCAAATGTAATAGACGCGAGAAACTTTGACTTTTCGCGTTTCTCATTGGATAACTCGTGCTGAAAACTTAGTTCCTTTACGTGATTATCTCGCTCACTTGTCACGGAACTAGCATAATAAAATTAAAGGACTCCTGAAGTTTCCCAAGCATTATGTGGTATAATGCAGCGCTCGTTTAACGTTGCGCCAAACCGCAAAACATTAATTATCTGGCCGAAGGAATATTCCGCGGAAATATATTTATCTTCTGTTTCCATCTGATGCAATTATCTCCGTATACTTTCAAGGAAGAAAATAGAGTAGTTGGAAAAGAAACTGTTACGTTTCGACCACGAAATGTCCGTTAATATAGTACAAAATATTTAAAACACGCTTGCGACACGTCCAAACCTCGGAACAAACTGACCCATTTCCAATCAGAATTTCATTTCTTTTATTTGCTGCTACGCCGTACTGCGTTTATACTGCGTTTACAAAACGCGGTATGAATATGCGCGATTAGACGAATAATCTTCGAGTGCATGCGCATATTAAACATCTTCATAAGTTTCACCAGATTCATTTAGTCTTTCGGTTGATCTTTTGTTTCATTTGTTACTAACGATTCGACGTTTTCAATTACAATTTACAAATAATTAAATCACTTAAATTAAATATAATTACAATTTATAAGTTGAATTAAAATATAATTATTATTATATATACGTAGTACATTTCTTATAATAAATAGAAAATTGCTATAATAAATTCCACCGCTTTCGTAGAATAACATGTACACATTAGGAAAATATGTATCTCGTACCCGATAGAAACCCCATATCTGTTCCTTTTCTTAACTTTCATTTTCTATATTCTTTCATTCTTTGATCTTCGCTTCTTCTCTACGTTTCTAACAAGAATAAACTGTACGTATAAGGTGTGAGCGTTTAGAAAGAAATTCATGTCTAAACTTCTATAGCTTGTCAGTGTGTGTGTGTGTGTTTTTTTTTCTAACGAAATTTTTTTAATATAGCAAATTAAGACTATAAAACGATATTACTTGCTCCGTTACTACCAAGCTAAACTATTAGAACGAACTAACTAGTCGTGATTGACCAGATCCGTTCCTCTAACATTCTAACTACCCAGTTCGTAGAAATATATATGCTTACTACTTGATGGACGCGATATGTGGTGTTTATTGTGCAGGAACGCCTACTACTACTTCAACCGCTACAACGAAGCTGCAGCACAAAATGGAGATGAACGCGCTAAACGACTCAGAGGCTGGCAATGGTGGTGGTAAGGCTTGTAAATTTCTCCTCGTCCATTCACGACATCACCACCATAAGCCACCATCGTTCATGAGAATTGGAAACTTTGACAAGATTGATCTCGTTGTCTTTCTTGCGTACGGGATTCCGATCCCCGCGACCCGATCCCATGCCCAAATTTCCTCGTGAACGCTTGAAAATAGCTTTAGATGCTCGGGGCCATGATTTCGCAAGCGAAGATTCCGCAGGAACCCGCCGACAAGAAGCACGCGGTTTTTCTGCCTTGAACGGTTCGTAGCCGAACGTTTCGGTTCCGAAAAACATTCACGTGTGTCCAACGAAATCTGTTTCTTTTCTCGGATGAAATCCTGCAACCGAAACTCTGAAACGTACAGATATCGTGGAAACGTGGATTTTTCATAGATTCTGGCAATGGACTGTCAGATTTCAATAGAGTTGAGAAAATTAAGAAATATTAATATTATCCCCTCTTAGGGTTCGATTTACTGTGATATTATCTTTTCTTTCTTCTTTTTTTTTTTTTTTTTTTTTTTTTTTATTTACTTGGAAACAAGGAAAAAGTTAAAATAGATTTAAACATTATTTCTTAGTCTCTAGTTCGCTTTGAATCAAACAGGAGCGAGATTTTCAAGAATTATTTTAATTTTCTTTATACGAATAAATATATTGGATAATCGATATTATACACGTGAATATCCTTTCAATTCAAAAAACCGTTCGCTTCGGTGCATACCTTTGAACAGCTTGTTTTTGGCATCGTGTTTTCTGCACTCTATCGCACTTTGACATTTATTCCGAGGCACCAAATGCTGTTCGATGCTCTGATCATGTTAGAATCGTTAATTGTTAACCATAGGCATACAAATACTTCCTAAGTTCGTTTCACTGCTTGCATCCGATGTCCAATTTTTATCTCTGTTCTACGTTTACGATCAGTGTTACACACGCATCGTGAAACGCGTTCAACGATCAACGGATAAAACAAAGTTAATTTTGATCTCGACGCAGTAGAGTAATAGTTTACATATCGAACAATAGTATACCATCGTTTCGTTTATGTTATTTATTTTATTTTTCTCTTTGATCTCATATAACAGAATCTCCTAGTTAAACATTTTTGGTTACCATATTTTTAACAAAATTGTCTTTTGTTTTTTCTCTTTTTATTTTTCTCCGAAATAATTTCATACAAGATACAGCTCAATCTACTCAAAGTTCTCGAACGATGTAACCCAAATTTCAAACATCTCGAGCACAGTTAACAACTGTGCAACGTGTCCTTCTGCTAACACGCCTCTTCCTCATCGACAAGTAAAATATTTATACGCTAATTATGCCAACCGGGCTAACAAAATAACAAGTATTTGCATACGGTATGCAAGAGGAAATACAAACAATTTCTAGACATAGTAAATAAATAAACAGCAGGAGTCCGCAATGTGCTTTATAATGGCAACTACGTTTCTTCGTAAATATTCTATCAAGATTAATGTTTGTATAAATCCACTAGTAAACGAAGCTTGTGAACAGGCTACTGTCTTTCTGTGAAATAGAATATAAATATTTAACCACGCGAAAGATTAATTCTCAAAGAATGGTGGGTAATAATTTTCGATACAGGCGCGGACATTTCGGTTGCTTTATGATTTATTACTCCCACTTCTGATTCATCGACTGACTCTTCTTTCGCTTTTTCTCCATTTTTCGTTTTCATTAATCTCTTTTTTTATATTCTTTTTTATGTCGTTTAAAAATACACAACAAACAGTTGGAGTAACGAAAAAAAAAAGGAAACAGCGCATGGGAACAAAAGTGCTTTTAAAAATGAATGTTCTAGCCTCGCGAGTCGATAATCGCGATAAGCGAATCATCTGGAATTTCCTCGACCAATCGATTTCTCGTGATACAGTATCGGCTATATCGCGTTTCTCATTTCCCCGACAGAAGACTTATTTCCTCGCACGGCGTTCCTAGCAAAAGGAAGCTGGAGAATTTTTGTGTAATCACCGAGTTCTTTTGCCGTTTCTTATCACGCAAAACGACCATTGCAAGCACAGTTTGCAACGTTACTTCTTTAAACGACCCAAGAGACAGAGGAAAACACCTAGAACGTACGATAAATGTTATCTAATTTGTGTAAAAAGTGGGGCTCGAGATTCTTATTCGGGAGCCCGCGGAATTGAAGATTTTATAAATGAAAATGAATTTGTTAGGAGAACGAGAAAGAGAGATATTTTAATTCGATGGGACGGGCAGAGGAAATCACGCGGGAATCACCCGGTAAAAGGTATTTACTTTCGTTAACAATTCTGTTTAACGTATCCGTTTGAAATTCAACTGAATTTCAAATATTCCGCCCGCTAGTAAAGTATTCAAATTCATCGAGAAAAAAGGAAAAAATACTGGGCAAATTAACAAAGTTTTACGCCGCGGGATGGCAAAGACAAAAAATGTGTGACAAGTATTCTAGGTAATTTAATAAAAAATTCAGAAACACTGAATCTCGCTGATAAACTAAATTAAATTCAAGCTGTCTCCTTGAAAACGACACTGCGTCGAATGAAATATTTGAAAAGAGTATTTGAAGTACGAAAAATATTCTCTGTCTATATTATCTCTAAATCATCGAACAAAGCTAAAGAGAATAATTACGAAATACCAAATAATACACTGCAGCTACATTGTTTCTGAATTTCTCGGAATACGCGCGTTTAAAACCTGACTAAACTGAAACTCAAACTGAAATTCAACCAAACCGACAAGGTTTCTTCATCGTAAAAAACAATTTAACTCGTCTCATCCTTGACGCTTTAACTTTTATCTATTTCCCTCGTATAAAATAAAGACTGCAGAGCGTAAAAGGAGGATTTTTATTCCACTAAAGATAAAAATCCAAACTTGTAAACGCTAAATGACGTGGCGTTTAATTTCGATCGCTTGCAAATTAATAAAACTTCGAGTTTCCGTCCGACGACGGCCAAGAAAAAGAATAAATAACGTACGAAGACCAGCTACGTATATACAGTAGATTAATCTCTTCGTTGATAATCGAGCATCAACGAAGGATACGGTTAATAAACTAACAGCGGCGTAAGTTCTGGTTGAAGGGGATGAAGGGAAGTGGCATTTCCTCTTGAAGCTCATCAGCTGGCATTACTGCGCTACGCTAATAAATAGCCGAAGTTGAGGTTGCGTTAATACCTTCTCCTCTTACACACTGGCGCACGAATTTCCTCGGTGATAACGCTATCAAGCAGTTTGCCGATCCATATCGCCGGCAACGCGTTAAAGTTTCCAGCCGAGCATCAAAGGGGAACGGCGTGTGTAACTTTCTTTTGCCGCGTAATACGGTGGCAGGTCTGACGAAAAAAAAAAAAAAAGGATTTTAGAAGGACGAAGCAATTCGAACGCCACCGCGGGTCGGGAAACGTATCGGCGTTTTCTCGAATACAGGAAAACGCGGATAGATTAGTTTACGATATCTCGTTCAATTTGAAAATATATGTAATAACCGGAAAGATGATATTTTTACTTGGTCGTAATCTTGTTCGTTTTAATGTCATTTGATCTACGTACTTACGACTTTTCACGTTTAACCCTTTGCACTGGAAATTTTATTTCAATTTCGTTAGTAGCAGCTCCCGACGCTTTTAAGCGTTTTATTTGAAATCTACTTGAACTAAAAAATAAGAATTTAAATAAATAAAGGAAGAAAGAAATTCATTTGAATAACAGTTTTATTCACGCTATTGTTGTATTTTGTAATTTTTCAGTGTGTGATATATCTTGAAACAATTTCCAGCATGCAATCTTGCTTTTCTTTCGCACGTTTCGCAGACAAAGGTGGACATGAAAGAATGTCGAGTGAAACTCGACAAAGGAGCTTCTGAGATAAAAACTAATGTCGAGTCACACTCGACATATGAGTGCAAAGGGTTAAAGCTTAGTTAAAAGTCGAGTCACAATTTTTCTCCGTCCTAAAGTCCATTCGAACGTACTTGAAAATTTGCGATATCGAAATTGTTAACGTATCAGCATCGTTTCTATGATAATTCAGTTTGGTAGGTTAATTTGATTTAATTTTATCATTGATAGTTATCGAGCTACTACTAAGGAAAGAGAGCGATATTAAATATTACGATTTACCTCGAAATGAACATATTATTATATAAGTAGCATATGTAGTACATAAAGAATTCTTTGAAACCGACGAGTTTTATAAATTTGAAAGTGAGACAATTAATTAACATTATTCGAGAACAGCGTATCTTTATTTCAACCAAATAGAAATTACGCGCGATCGATTGATTTCGTTCTAACCATGTTGAAATGATTAAAATCTCGTTTATACATATATATCGCTCTGATATGTATTATTTATAAAGTATACTATAAGAAAGGAAAAGAACAAGAACAAAGAAAATTAAGGTAGAACGTTGAAATTAGCTAAGAATTGCCAAAGTACGTCTTTCAATTAATTGGTAGCGCGAATCATCGGAAATCGTGCTCATAAACATGTTCAACGTGTTTCAACTTGAACGAGATTGGATTATGTTGATACACAGCGTGGATCTAGTTAAATTTCATAGACGCCAGACGTTTCGTTTAAATGCTTATATCCAGTTTAGAAAGTTTCTTCCATTTGATCATTTTAGAACAAAGTAAAATGAGCAATAGACAAAGAACTTGGAAAATTAATTTCTACTTGTTATTAAGTTAACACAGACGGTCAATGCTTCTAACAATGTACACTAATTAGCCATGGAAGTTAGACCTCGTTTGCATCAGATAGCAATGCCGGTGGATCATTATCATATGGATACGCTATAACTGCACGAAATCAGCAGCATTCAATTTCAACTCCCTGCTGTCTCCCTGATTATGGGCGACAGAAACTAAAATTGCTAAGTGTTTCCACATATACGGATATATTCTGTAATTAAATCGCATTAATTCCAAATACAAAACATTTAGTGCGAAATTTAATATTAACGCTAGAACTACCGATGGTTAACACGAAACTATTTCTACCAAAACCAGTGAAAATGACTGGTCTTTAAAAAATACATAATAATGGAATATTTTTATATTTATTAATTTATTATATTCTTACAGAAACAACTCCATGTTATGTAGTAATACATGTAATACATTTTTGGTATTATTAATCCATCTGGGATTATGATCCATAAACGAGGTTTGACACATTTATAAAATTGTAGAACCAGTTACTTTGACTACTGCTAATTGTATTTCTAGTGTTAAATACTAACGTTTCGCTTAAAACGCATGATTTTCGAAAACATTGATCATTCTAGGCGACTTGTTTGAGGAAACATAATTTCATCGTTTAATACTAATCGTTATTCCAACTGAGCTGATATTAACACTTTGACTGCCACGTTGGTCATATACGACCGGCCACGGTCGTATGACCGTCTCTCCTGTGACGCCACGATGGTCGATCATTGGTGACCGGAGCGCTTCAACCTCTTACAATTGTAAAAATTGTATGAAAATTTACAGTTAGGGCATTTTGGATATAACCGATAAATAGAAGGTACTTTGAAATGAAAAGTGCCCCATTGGACGATTAAACATTTTTATTAGAACATCGATAAAAAAAAAAAATGAAAACAAATCTTGCATCTAACGGTGCACTGTATTTGCATCCATATCTTTGAGGAGTAATCTGCGAATATTATTATAAACACACCTTAGAAAATAATCGTAAATGCTGCTTTATAATCATATAATTGAAGTTAGAAGTGTGAACATACCTTACTGTTATATATAGAATGAGCAAATACCGTTTACTAATATCTTCTACACGTTTCAACGATATATTCTGCACGTTTTGCTTACGACGAAATAACGAATGCGAATGGTTTGTTGAAATAAACGGAGCCTTCTTATAATATGTCGCTATCAACTGTTACCGAGGCACCACGGTGATCACGGGTGACCACCAATAAGATAAACGGTCCATTGGAGAAGAATGTTGTCTTACATCGTCAATTTATTACTATTTTGCCATTATATGCTTTGAATAATAAAAATACTCCCGTGGCGCCCTCAGCGAAACATGTGATTTCGACGTGGCAGTCAAAGTGTTAAACGGATCAGCTATAGATACATATCGCATCCTTGTTTCAAGAGTGACACAACTTGGAAGCACCAATTTGTTAAGAATATTCAAGCAAAAGTCTCCGAACATAATATGGTACGGTATTTCGTGAATGTCTACAAAGGGAATAATGTTTCTGGAGTAAGATCAAAATCGTTTTCGTCATTTGTAAACCTTTAAAAAATCCCCAAGCACTTTCTTATAATTGCAACATAAGAAACACGTGTTCCGGAATACGTTAATTTTATCACAAGAATATCATACACAAGTACCTATACTACGTTTTCCGTATTTGGTTCCGAGTTGCATTTTTAATCATACGAGCCATCTTTTCTTGTCTTCTTCGACTTTGAAAATCTCAAAGATTCAAATTTCCATCGTAAATCAAAGAAATATCGCGAACAAATACTGCAGAAATTCCATCGAATTTTTATAGCAGCGCGATTCTGTGACGCTAACGCAAGATATATCCAGAGTACTCGAACTTTTCCAGAAGCCAGAAACACATTGCGCAAGAAAAACAACTTCCACCACGGATGATTAAATCGTTGGAGTCAACGTATACGCATCATACGCGACGCGTAACGTTCTTCTCCCCGCGGAAAATTTCTCCTGATCGAGTTCACTGAACTTGCCGAAACGCACACCATTATGGAAGAAACTTCCAACCGAAGCGACGATTAAATCGTCCGACCGTACGTTTTCGAAACGCCCACGAAGCACTGCTCTACGTCGACGATTAAATCTTTCGCCGGGCCATTTCCGAAGCGTCCTGTACGATTGTTACGTCCGCTCTTGGCTTCTGTCTTACCCCTCTCCGTGTTCCACCTCCCCGTTGGCCAACGATTAAATCGGCCAACCATGGAAAAAAGTTTCGAGCAATGGAAACATTTCCCAAGGTAACGAAGGAAACAATAGGTAAAACAAGGAAGCTCGCAAATAAGAGAGTAATTAGCCGTGGCGGTAGTCGGCGAGTTAATTCTTATTGCTAATGGAAACCCCTTCTGCTGACAGGGGGTGAGAGAAGAAGAAGAAGAGATAAAGCGAAACGGCCCGGTTCGCGGAACACATTCCCCTAATTTAAGGACATGCAGTTTACATTAGCGGTCCCTGACTTAGCGTAACGCTGGTGTCACGAACAAAGTATAGCGGCGTTATACCACTGTCGTATCTCATAAACTTTTCGCCGGATCGTAATCAAAGCTTAACGGGCCACCGTAAAAGAAAATGGTATCCGCGACTATAATTTCCAGTCGTGAAAGATACTTTGCAGCGCGTTGGCTCATCGGCATGTTTATCGACGTGTAACGCACTGGTTAACCGGTCCGCCGGTCGATTACGTTTGAAATAATAATGCACGCAAAAAGCACGCCATCGATCGCGGTGATAACGACCGGGCAAGGAAAAGAAATTGAGACGTGAATTTCCTTTGATAACGTTGAAAAAGAATTTTTTTTTCAAAAAGGGATATAAGCGTATATATGAAGTTGATTATGTATATATGAAGTTTAAGCTCGCGATTTATTTGGCAGTCGAGAGGCGTAAATTCTCGCTACGATTCTTATAATCGACACCGCGAATCAGTCGTTCTCCTGTTTCAATTAGGATAACAGAGGTAGTTCAAACGATTGTAACGCTGAATTAACAGAGTTAATATAAACTTGTATATTTAACAATATTTAAAATTATAATGAACACGTCACAAACGATTTAACGATGATACAATTAGTTTGTTACTGTAATTCGGCCCAACTTTATGATATTTCTCGATGTATCCGTTTGACTAAGCGATCTCGATTTTATTACTCTCAACCTTTCGATGCATTCCGTTTGAATCCTCAAATAATACTGACTGCCCTTCGAATTTTTCCTTTGTCTTCTCTGGGAGACGACCCCCACCACGCTCGAGTCTCGCAACTGTTTGCGCTTATGATCAAGTATGCCACCTTCTTTGTGTAAAATAACGGACTGAAGGCGAATCGATGTTTCTAGAACTCGCTGCTTGACAACAGCTATGCGCTTATCGCTACTTTGGGTATATTTCGCCAGTCATGTAAGACGATCTGTCTGCCACACTGTAGTACCAAGGAAGATGGTTAGGAACACGGCCTATAGTAAGCCTCGGGGCGTACATCCTTATTGGAATGGAGTATAGTAAAACGCATAGATATACGAAATCGTAGTACGCGCGATCTGCCAGCTGATTCGAATGACTTTACATTTATGTTTTATTAGATTTTCGAGCATTATAACGCAACTGCACTAGCATCAACTACAACCAGCAAGGATATATAGTAAATAGAGGAACGCATTGAAAATACGTTTCGAGCAAATGTTAACGTTAAGATATAAAAGTACATTTCCTTCTTTTGACGCCAACTGTTCTTTGATTGCAGGAAATTTCGCCTCTGGATTGTCAATTAACGTCCTGCTAGTCATAGCGCAACAAGCACTGGTCAACATGTTCGACTAATAGGTAAGTGAATGAATATATAATATTTTCTGCGTTAAATCATTTCAAATTCAATTTGCTTATCTCTCGTGGAATTTGATACGTTTTACGTTAAATTGGCCTACATCCTCTGAATAAAACATCAAAGAGTTGTAACTTTTTCAGAGCAGGATACACGTAGTTCAAGTAGCTAATTTCCATAAAATCTTTTACATTTTTCGAGCAACGATCCAACAACTTCGTCGTTGCAATTTCACAAGCATTAAACGTTGTATAAATTATGCAATTATTTAAAAACTCTTTTAAAGATTATTTAAAAAAATCTCTGCCTTCGAAGTAAGTAATTAGGAAAAGCTAATCTACATACTTCTAACGTAACAAATCTACTTTGATTTTTGTTCCTACACGCATAAACGATTGTCACGTACGTCAATTCATTTAAGCGGCAAATAATTTTCGCTAAAGTCCAGCTCGTGCAAAATATCGCTTCATCGACGAGATATTAGGTCGTCCGAAAAGTTTCTTTCGTTTTATAAGGAAATAATAGACGCACTATGTTTCTTGTTTTATATTAGTTTGTTGAATTATGCACGAACGTAATAATAGAAATAAAAGGAAACGGAACATACCTAGTTCAATAAAATAATATAAAACAGAAATTGTTGTTCATCTGTTATCACTTTATGAAACGAAAGAAACTTTTCGGACAACCTAATATTTTCATCCAGAAGCGTCCAGAAATATCACTCGAGAAACAATTTCCGACATAACGAAGTAATCCACGCCAGTTTTTTACATCCCTGCGGAAAAATTGAAAATTTCTTTCTCACGTGGTTTCACGGAATTCAAAACACGAAACTGTATTCTCTGAAAGAAACGATATCGCAAAGAAGAAAAGTAAGGAAGGAAATATCGACTTTTTCAAACGTTCACGATAGAATTATATAAATATATGAAAGGTATGTGTAGAAAATTCATAATGAAATATTTGATTGCAGGTGGTCGCTTAAAACGCAGTGCAAAGCGACTGACGGACTGACGTGTGGAAGCTGCGTCGTTACGCCCTATCGTCTTGTACCATGATTCATTGCCTAAGATACTTATCAACAGACACGGTGTGCCCACGTTAAATGTTGTTTGACAAAATGCGACAGAATCGATCGTCGGACGTCGAACGCGCCGATCAACGTACGCGTTCGTCGTCAGCACGAGAAAGTCCTGTTTCTAACTCCGTACACATACATACGTATACATGTAAACACACGTTTAACAGACAAATACGGTTAACACACATGATAACACACAGAGAAACATACAAAGATACATTATACGCGCTGTTTAGAGTGTTATTTGTACTCGTAATGAAATTCTAGTTGATCGTGGCTAGCGTGCACACGATTTAAAACCAAAGATATAGGTAAAAACCTGTTGATAGAAAGGAAAGAGACGGAGAAAAAGAGAAGGAGAACATTCTTCGTAGTATGGCGTTGTAAATAATGTTCAAGATTTGATGATCGTATTACAGTTCGAGTCACATATTGTAGACTGTGTTTGTTACTCTTCGTGTTACGTCAGATTCATAATATATTGTTTAAACGACTAAGATGTATGGAACTTTGCATACGATATACAGCAGATAAGATATTATATATACATATATAAATACGAATACGAAGATACGATTAAACAGAAGAAAAGAAAGCCGAGTGGATATATATATATTGATTATACGTAACTTGAATGTGTAATTATTTTAATATGTGTAAATAGCTGCGACAATATGCGGTATCAAAATGCAAGCGAAGAGGCGATTACGACGAGTATTTAGAGCCGAAGGATAACGACGATGTTGCACGGGAAAAGAAAAATGAATTGTACATTTTCCACGACGATGTTGCGACTAACTTTATCACGTGTGTTATTCCTGATCGCGAAATGAAAACGTGACAATTATATTGTAACAATGTGAGAAATAAAAATATATGCTGACGAGAGAAAAACAAAATTAGGAGAATTTCGATGTACATGAGACGATAACGCTGGTAAAGTCGATGAGTTTAAATTTATCGATTTACCGAAATAGTTGGAAAGCTCGCGCAGGTATTTTTATCGTTGTATTGTTATTATTTTAGTTAAACGAGGGAAAAAAGAATTAGCGCGTAATTTCCTTTATCTCGTACGTTTAGTTTCTATCTTCGCTGTTCTGTAAATTACCATACCAAAGATAAACGTGAAAATACCCGATCGAACAGTGTCCAAACTGTACGCACCAAAGTTTCTCGTTGATTAAATTAGGCCTAATCTATCGAATTGGCAACTAAGTGATTGCGGGTTTTGTCATTAGGTGGTATTGACATAGTCCGCAATCGCTTAGTTGCCAAGCCAATATAATGTATCTTTCGCTACGGCATGTAACAGACGCCAGCTAAAACTTTCCAGGAAGATTATACATTGACCTAGAAAATACCCAAGTTTTCATTTTCCGATAAAAACGTATATTCTTTCGTACGTTCAACGACCGAACACGAACGAAGTATAAAAGAGAGATTTTGTTGTTGTTGTGATCGTTAATTAAATTCGACTGTTCGAATTATCGGTAATGGAGGCTGGATGCGCGCGTAGCGAATGTAACGTTCAACGGAGAGCAAAGAAAGAATGAGAAAACGGATTATAGTAGACGTTATAGTTGTAAATAAATTGCCCTCTGTAGCACTTCTAGTCCTTTAAAACGCGGAAAGCCTATCGGACGAAAGGGAGGAAGAAAAGAGGAAATTCTGTATTATAATTTCGTGTACGAACATCCGACGATTCTAATTATGCAGATGCTTGGATTAAAAAAAAAAAAAAAAAAAATTAAACTTTTCATTGTTTGTAAAGCGAAATACATTGCTGTACCAAAGAAATCGCTGGACGGTGTATCTTGTGTCGTTGAATATTCCACAAAACGTCCGTATCTTCCAAAGAGATGCCGGATATGACGAAGAAAATTAACGTTCGTCTTTACCTCTACGCCGAGAAAAGAAGGAAAAACGAACGAACGATACACTTGCCGCAAGGAATATAAAGGCAAACCGAATTTATTTTCCGGGGGACGGTATCGGAAATATATGTATGTGTAACGCGTGCCTCAAATTAAAAAAATAGGGTAGCTGATAACTTCTCTGATGAGTTTCAAATTTTTAGCAGTCTTTGAGAAAAACAATATTTTCATAAAGGTTCCAGTTTATATATACACACACATATATATATATATAATCTTAAGTAATTGTAGCCTCGTTTGAAAAGTTTGCTATTCTAATTAAAAATATTCTAATTAAATATTTAATACCCATAATAATAATAATAATAATAATAATAACAACAACAACAACAACAACAACAACAATACGTTATCATTTTCTTTGTTAACATCGATACTATTCGATGATTGAAATTATTAAGCGACTAATTTGCTCTCGAGAATCGAGCAATGTATGGTTTTTATTTTTACTAACTGATTCTTCAATCTTACTTTACGCGGTAATTATATTGTAAAAGAATTCACGCAATTCTTCGACCTCGTCGCTTTTTCCGAATATTTTCAGTAACGTTTGTACCGTTTGAAACATTGGATAAACTGTAACGATTTTAATAAATGAGTTCTGTTTCATTTTAACGATACACGTTCTGCTTATTCGTTTCGTTCCATCTCTGCTGCCTTTACCGGCAGGCTCGTCATTTTTATTTCGCAAATTCCAACTTTGCCTGTCTGCGCGAGATAAAAGATAAACTCGTCACACTTTTACAATCGAATATCGTTAGCGTTTGTACTTGAGAATTTATCGGTTACCCTGGTTACAAACTTCTGCAAATTCCGCTCTAAAAACTCGAGTCTTTCGAGCGAACGGCTTTCGACGATAGAAACGATTGGGAAAATCGTAAATGTGTAAATAAACGATTTAAACGAGCCGACAGTTCGATCGAAATACGAAAATTTATTCGGTTATCAGGTGAAACGCTCACACGCAAAGGGTTGACCTTTCCTTGGCTCCTCTTTGTGTATGATAAAATTGAAAAAAAATCGTGCGCAATTATGTTTGTTTGATTTAATCGACAGAAAATAACGGATATTAATAGAACAAACTGACATCGAATCTGAACAGATCAAATTATAAAATATCAGCGACCTTTTGCGTCTGTGTAGTTCGAATGATCGGCATCGATACCATGTAATTTTATACGAAGCCCCCTCCCCCCCACCCCTTCTTACTTATGTCTTAATTACTTCTGTAAATAACGCAATTAACATGTATATTGAATTCACTTACGTGTATAGAGGTTGTAAGGAAATTTTAGATACAAATTTTTTAGAGTAATAGAACTTATTGAAAAATAATGAAAAATATTTTAATAACGACGACGATTTAACCAGCTAATAATCAACGCGATGATTATTCCTTCGGTAAATTTCCAAATTCACTCGGTTACGAACGCTTCTATTTATCCATTTCTTCGACATTATGGAAACTTGATATCTGTTCGAAGATAGACGACGCGAACGTGCGAAATATGAGCGATTATCGAACGTAACGTGAGACGAAGAAATTGATATTTACATTTCTCCGGGAATCGTTCGACGTTGTTGTAGCAAGTAACCGGAGAAAACACGCGCATCTCTCATTTCTTTCAATACGTTCTATCGACGCACAAAACTTGTAGCCATAATTCCTTTGCCTCCTGTATACAGTATAAGATATTTCAAAATCGAGCAGATCGATTGTAAAAGCGAATTCTTTACGTCGAAAGGTGCGCGAAGAAATTCTCTCTTGGCCGAACAGTATCGTGTACGAACCTGAAACGATCAGAGAATCGTTTACGAAGCGAGAAATCGACAATTCTTTTGCCTTCGATGGTAGAAACGCGCGCGATGTATCGAAACGAGGAGAATATGCTTTTATAATTGCTCTGTGTAATTTTGAAAAATACACGAACGATACATGTACGAGTACATCGAACTCAAACAATTCACGAACACGGAACCAACAAGGCTGTTGGGAAAATTTATTTAAATCTTGAAAAAGTGAACGGCCAAACGATAAATGAAAATATCGAAGTAACGAGCGAAGGATAAACGTGGTCGGCGAATATCTGAATAAAATCAGCCGTATCGTTGAATAATTAAATGTTGATAAATAAATTGTATATTGTCACGTTATTCGCGGGATTTACGCACAGATTACTAGGACACGGACAAAGTGTCGAATCGTCTGGACCATCTGCTAGACATCGGTTCGTACGGACCAAGTGTTTCGTTAATGTCGAAAAATCGTATTTTCATTTTCTATAAATCGTGTATCGTTTGAGCCAGACGTACGTTCGAACACTGGATCAGAATTAGCAGGCGCGCAACACGCAGACACGCGACCAATTGTATCAACGTCGTATGTTACTGTAATCCATATTGTATATATCTGTGTATAAATGCGAATTAAAACGGCTATAGAGATAGATTATTTCGTACTAAATACAGGCGTTTAAATCGGTGTTTCACGTATGGAATTGCATTTACGGAATGTACTCGCCTAAGCCTGCGGATACCCCGACGAACATTTCGATAGCAAAGGATTACTTATTGACTTGTTATTCCTGTTCCAGCTGAGCCTCCGTTTCGTTTCACTGCTAATTTCAAATTCTATATCGTAAACGGCACACGTCCATGCTATTACTTTTCAACGCTTTATTCGTATCGTCGTTGTCGAGCGATCAAATTTTTATCGGCGAAGAAAAATGAAGAAGCACAAGGTTTGACGATTTTCTATCGCGTAATACGCGTTCATTCGTATAAATTTCTTTCGTTTATCGTACCTACCATTCGACCAAGAAACCACGAATATTTCGAAATCAATGGCTATGCTCTCGTTTTACCTTGTACGAACGTAAAACACCTACCGATTCGAGAAACATTCATGGCCTTTTCATTACGTGAAAGACCATGAGAAATTTCAGAAATCTATTCAGACGATCGTACGCAGTGCGACGAAGAAAAAGAACCATTGTCCTCTTTCTTTTTCTCGAGAGTTTATCGCTTGCAAAAGAGAATCCTACGGACTAATAACACGAACATGAAAATTATACTTTGAACGAAGAAATTTATCGTTAGATAATTCTTCGTTTTTTGATTTACGAAGGAAATGTTTTCCTAATGTCTATTTGTATATGTATACGTATGTATATTTGTTTATACTTTAATATTATTAATGTCAGCAAAACGACGTAAAAAGTTTATTTCGATAACCAACAAGTTAAATGCTAAAACGTTGTATTTCGATAGAACTTGATATGTAGCGAATTTATGAATGTTTCGTAAAAATGTTTACGATTACTATGGAATCGTGAAATTGTATTTGACGAAAGCCATCATAGATGATATTTCCGCATTAAATTATTTTACCATGTTATGAAACGAAAGATTAACAGAAATATGTGAAATATTCTAAACGAATGAAATGCCAATAAGAGCTTTTATCGTGATCGTTATACGTTAAGTAACACATTCGATTTATCAGTCGAAACGATTAACAGAGTATTAATTAAAAAAGCATTTGACTGCCATTACATTAGATCCCGATCATTCGTCGATTATATCATGTAAAATAATCATATTCATTTTTGCCAGGATAAACGATGAAAAGAAATTTAGCCGGTATTACTGATCGTGTTAATTGAAGATAATATTAATTGAGTAATCCACACGCAGTTAATATACGAGAAAAAGGAATGGAAAAAAGTGTCACTGTGTATTTTCGCTGTTTTATAAATAAATAGAAAAATATATTATAAAACCAAAACTCTACGTGTGTTGTTTTATCTTGTAAATATATCAACGTTTCACAAAAGAGAAAATTAATTATTACAGTATATATCGTACAATTGATATATGTGTTCTATAGTATATTAAATGTTACATGCCGCGATTACACGTGATGGAACTAGACTTTCTGACGTTATCCATAAGTGTCACTTGTAGAATGTTCTTCTAAAGGATAATTCATAAATTACGCGAAGTTGTTGCACAATGATCGTTACTTTGAAACGTCTTGAAATACAATTTTTCAAATATTACAAACGAAAAACCTCGAACATAATTCTCACTTCTCCGTTCGCGATCCCATTTGCCGCTATAAGCTAACAACTTTTATACACCAAAAGTCCCTAGTGGCTTGTAGCAACATATGCATAAAAAATCACCGTTGAAAATAGTAGAATAATTGTGTCTGACATTATTTATATTACGTAATAAACATAGAATATAAAGTACAACAAAACTAAAATTCCATATTATATACATTTTTTGAAAATTAAGGCTTTATATATGTATTTTTAATGTAAATGTATTAATTTAAAACCGTCTATGCTGGTAACACTATGGACGAAGTACGTACATTTAGATCCAGATTTCTACTTTATCAACTGATGGAAGGAAGAGGTTATTGTTCCAAAATTTTAGCACAAACTTTCGGTCATTTATTTCAATAATAATAAAAATTGAAATTCCAATAAATTTTAATAACTTTAAAAACTGAAACTTTCGTATAAACGTTAAAAATCTATGAATTAAAACAAATACATTAAATAAATTACCTCCTGAGCACTAACTTTAATACCGAAAACGATAATTAAAAAATGTAGGTATAAAAAGATAGAAATAAAAGACTATTAAAATAAGCATCATCGACGAACAAGCAGTGAATATAATTTCACCTATGATTACTAGAATTCAATAGGATTCAAATTCAGGAATACCAAGTTACGAAGTAACCACTGATTCTATGTTAATTGTGCTTTACAAATCGGCCAGTATAAAACGTTGCGGCCGAAAAGTTAGGATTGTGTATTTAACGCCATTTTTCGATGGTAGCATTGAAAATAAAAGATATAAACTAGACCACTGAGCTTACTCAACGACTGAACTTAACTACTTTTTGTTATTTTTTACCATTTATTTAAAATAACTTCATATATAATTCAGATTCAGTGAGTGAAGTGTGTAATCGCTAATCGGTAATAATTTAACCGTGGTCAAAACATGGAACAAGATAACACAATTCCGTGTCCGATGTATTCCGTAGCTCGTCTGTGATTGCACATGTGTATACATATGTACCTGTAAATAGATATATTACTTTGAAATCCACCGCTTTAAAATTGTCTGATTTTTTCCAGGACGGAATCGGTACTTCAGGACGTACGACATTATCGTGTCTTACCATGTCGCACAGATCTGACTGCATATCTATGTCTTAATTTATCTGTGGCCGTAGCTCGTTCTTGGTTTTATGGCTATACACTAGATGATTAGTGTTCATACGCGCCTATATGCGCGTATGGATAGTATAGCGGGTGTTCGTTCCTTGCACAATTTGTTCGTTAACAAGTATTGTAATTTATTGACATAAAAATTCGGATAAAAATGGATAATGATAAAAGTACTATGCTGGCAGTTCTACAGCTACTTAGAAAATATAATTTGAAGGTATTTGACAAAGAATTTTGTCATTTAAACTGTTCTAACCTTAAACATTTATATAAACATTAAATCTTTATTTAAACAACTCTTGTACAGTTTGATATTTTTATACAAAAAATATATATGTAATATGCAAACATGCATTATAACTTTATAAATATTATTCTTACAGGGAACAGAGGAATTATTTAAAAAAGAAGCAAATCTGATAGACATTTCTCCAGATGAAGCTCAACAAACTGATTCTGAAGTGAACAGTGTTCTTTCTGCCTACAAAAGTGAAGGAGACCCTGCTCTATATGAGAAGGCATATAACGAACTAAAAAAATTTGTAGAAGGATCTTTAGATATATATAAGGTAGATTATTTAAATTTAAAAATGTATAATAAACTTTACAAACCAATAGAAATAATATATTTGTTCTTGTTAAATGACAGCATGAATTAGGTACAATTCTATATCCAGTTTTGGTTCATATGTACCTTGAATTGGTTTACAATAATCATTCTGAAGAAGCAAAGCAATTATTGGAAAGATTTGGTAGAAATTTAGAGGAATACTATCAAAATGACTTGAAAAGATTGTCCAATGTCACAAAACGTGAACAAATGGCTGGAAATGAATTAACTGACACTTTCAAGTATATATTAATAAACTTTAATGATTATATGTATAATATATAATTTTATGATATAAATAATCTGTAAAATTTTCTATAGATCTAATCAGTTCATAATCAGAATGTCGAGGGATACACTCTCTATATTAAAAAGACATTTGCAAGAGAAGAAGCACTGTGTGTTGTTAAATATTATACAAGAGCATCTTTATTTTGATATGTACGAAGGAGTAGCTAGGAATAAACAGCAAATTGATGCCACATCAGGTGCAATGGTTGGTGAAGCAACAAGACAAGGTAATTTATCCAAATTAAAGGCCAAAACTTTTATAAAAATATGTTTTTTATTTAAACTATAACTTTTAATTCAGACAATAAGGCGAAAGTATTTTATGGACTTTTGAAGGAGCCAGACATTCAATGTATGCCTCCAACCGAAGAAGAAGAGGATGATACAGGTGGTGTAGACGGGGATAAACCAAAAAAGAAGAAAGCTAAAAAGGATCCATTATTTTCTAAGAAAACTAAATCGGATCCAAATGCACCTCCTGTTGGTAGAATGCCTTTGCCCAACTTGTACGAAGTTTTATTGATAAATTTGTTTCGTATTTTCTTATATAATCATGATCTGATCAATCATCTGATCATAAATATAGGAAGGACGCGGATAAGTTGGAAAAAGGAAAAGCATTAAGAGAAGCATCGAAACGCGTCGTACTTGGTCCTGATACTCTGCCATCTATATGCTTTTACACGCTATTGAATACAGTACATAGGTAAATTCACGTACATATTAGTTCTACACAAAGAAATGGTAACATACATGTAATACGAGATTTAGCGTGACAGCAGCTGAAGTAGCAGAAGATTCGAGTTTGCTGGCCATCGGATTTGGTGACTCTTGTATAAAGGTCTGGAGTCTGGTTCCACAAAAATTAAGACTGATGAAGACAGGGGAACAATTACAGGACATAGATAGAGAAGCAGGTAATATCTCTTTTCATTCAATGAAGTTATGATATTTTGAATACGATAAACATTTTATAGTACTAACGCGTTTATATTATGATACAGACGACGTACTAGTAAGGATGATGGACGACCGTACAGCAGAAATATCGAGGTCGTTATTCGGGCACAATGGTCCTGTATATAGTCTATCATTTAGTCCAGATAGAAATCTCCTTCTTTCATCATCAGAAGACAGTACAGGTGTGTTTTAAAATGATGTGTTAATTACACTTAATAACTATTGTATTATACTTATATTATATTGCAGTGAGGCTGTGGTCTTTGCATACATGGACGTGTGTAGTATGCTACAAAGGACACTTATTCCCAGTATGGTGTGTAAGATTTTCGCCTCATGGTTATTATTTCGCAACTTCCTCTCACGACAAAACAGCCAGACTCTGGGCAACTGATTCTCATCAACCACTTCGAATATTTGCTGGTCACTACTCAGATATAGATGTAAGTTTATATTCGTATAACTTCAAATGCTAAACGTGAATCAAAACGACAAATTAATTTTGTTTTAGGTTGTACAGTTCCATCCAAATTCAAACTACGTAGCAACTGGTTCAAGTGACATGACAGTAAGATTATGGGACTGCGTAAACGGCAGCCAAGTCAGGTTAATGACAGGACACAAAGCTCCCATTTACTCCCTTGCTTTTTCTGCAGAAGGGCGATTTCTGGCTTCAGCCGGTGCTGATCACCGTGTTTTAGTTTGGGATTTAGCACATGGTCATCTTGTCGCTGCCTTATCGAGTCATTCTGGTACTATTCATTGCTTATCATTCAGTAGAGATGGGAATATACTAGTCTCAGGTTGGACATATTCTTTACTTACATTTTCTTTTTGACAACCATGAAGCAAATAGAAGTAAGTTATAATTTGTATTATTTTTTTAGGGTCGTTAGATTGTACGATCAAGTTGTGGGATTTTACGAAACTCGCCGAAGAAATGAGTTTGGAGGATGTGAATGTTTCACATAATCCGGATGTAAAAACGAATACGGAATCATATCTCCTTCGAACGTTCGCGACAAAAAACACCCCTGTGCTAGCGCTACATTTCTCGCGAAGAAATTTACTCTTAAGCGTCGGAATGTTCGAGTCAACTTAGCAAACATAAATGTCTTTCAACGAATTTTATCATTACTGATGGAATATGGTTTGACGTCGGATCAATATTGTTGTAAATTACAAATGTTTATTAATAAATTTTTTCATATTGATCACGCAATCTACCTGAATTATACCTAATAATAATGTATTGAATTAAGATTCTAGAAACTATATTTATATATAATCAGGATATTTAAATATCGTATAGTTTAAAATATAAACAATCAAAATATTCTAATACTTTATGTCTTTTTTTCTTTCAAATAAATTAGTTTCGTTCGTACTACGATTATTTTACTTATTCGATTAAAATGAAAAGCAAATAAAATAGAAAAATCGATTAATTTGTTATGAATTGCTTAGCGTTAATGAATAAAGCGAAGACTATATTGTTTGTCTAAAATCAACGGAACACTAAAGACAAAGCAGATTTGCGAAATACAGCGGATCAGATTGATGAACCTCAATTACGAGTAGAATATGGATGGAGCGAGAATGGACGTCTCTCAATGACCACTGGATTCCACGCATCCATATTCTATTTGAATGATTAAATGGCGGACTTGGAATATTTATCGTCCTTTAGAATTCTATCCTTGCTTCCTGTTGTATTTTCATGAGCTTCTAGCGTATTGTCTACCGAAGGAACAGTATCATCCTTAGAATTTAACACATACATATTCTTTACTCGAATAACGCGCACTTTATCGAAATTTCAAGCATACTACCTGAATAACTAGCATCGATTGATGGTAAGTATGATGCATGTGGAAAGTTTACAGACTGATTTATGAGGTTTTTTGTTAAGATGAGGACACTACTTAAAACCCTAATTCTAAGATCTTAAGAAATGAAAGAGTCTATAAGAATGAAAAGACCTCAAGATTTTGTGGTAAGATAAAACAACTCAAAAAAGGTAAATTATTGCCGAGGTACGTTCCACTGACCGACAAATGAATATTTCATACAAACAGCGATATTTATAGCTGACCGAAATCGGTTTTCAAAAGCACGTCCTTTTAAAAGCCGCTTGACTATTAGAACAAAACAAATAAAACTGATGAGGATATATGGAAGTGGATACGCTCGTTATTTCGAAAGTCGGCCGAGAGAGGGATTTAAATAATAAAATCGGCGCTTTTTGAAGAAAACATTTCATTCCACAGAAGTCTTTTCATGAAAAAGTCGTATTTCTTTTCTAAGGTACGTCGTAACTTTTATTTACTGAAACGATGAGTATCACGTTTTATATATCAACAGGAAATGCGATAGGATTGAAAGGAGAAGAGAAACGGAGAGTATTTTAATTATACAGTCGAAAAGGTAGAATGTAATTCAGACCAAGTTTACGCGAGAAATTTATTTCCGATTGTTGATACGCTTACTTCTATCACAGCATACAGACGTAAGTTATACGCGCTTTTACCATACGTGTGTGTATGTGGTATGTATGTAAGTAATGTATTCCCTCTCGTACGTGTGGCGGTGTGTGCGTACGTGAAACGATGGCTTTTTTAATTAGTTAACACTTTCGTTATAGAGTTACAATGTATGCGTTGTCAATTTCATGTTGCCCACTTCTCTCGCCTTCGCACTCGTTTAAACGATAATCAACTATACACCAATCTCTACGTCCCAGTCAAGCCTCGCGCATTGATATCAAACCTAGGTTACATGTGTGATTTTTAACTATATGTTATACCATCTTTGTTAACGTACTTATGAAATCTGGATAGGTTAGGATCGCGGTTAACGCGGGAGCATAGAGTATCGACAACCGGATTTTCTGTACGCCCGCCGGGATTTTCCATTGATCTCGAACTAAATCCTAAAATGGCAGTTATAGAAGACGTCGCTACGCTCTCGCGTTAGTAGTCGTGATGGCTGCATGTTTCTTACAAAAAACGATGGAGTTTATTGACGGATCGACGCAGATGACATCGATTTTTATAATAAGATGGATCCAGAGGGTCGATGATAACGCGTTTGGTTGATCTTGGTCGTATAATTCCTTAGAATAAATTGCATATGAATATCGTCGTTCGGGCACGACAATCTATAAAATTATAGAATAAGACCGGTTTTAAAAGTGAGAAATATCGATCGAAATAATCTTTCATTGATTTATTTTTTTTTCTTTTCTCTTTTTTCGGACCTTTCCTTTTGTATATGTTTCTCGTAAAGTATAAAATCAAGGTTTTTTTCATTTCTTTCTTAACCTCTTAAATGCCATAAGCACGTGGTGCCGCCTATACAAAGAGCGTGTATTCACGTTCTAGTTTGAACTTTCTTATTATTGAGTTTTTTTAGTCGCGGCCTAGCGAGTATCTCCGATTTAATATTATACGGCATCTAAAGGGTTAATTTCATTTTCGATAAATCACAGTAGTTTCGTTTCCATTTTTTCTCCCGATGTTCACATGCGATTTATATCGAAGTCGTTCAAAGGGATTTTATATCTGCCGCTATTTTGTTAGTTCCCTCTTTTTCCCGCCAATTCTGTTCTGCGTCGTTTCTCGTCGTGGACGTTTGTAACACTCGTTTCCCGGCAACCGACCGTAATAAAAATTCTCTCTCTCTCTCTCTCTCTCTCTCTTTCTTTCTCTCTTTCGCTCGCTCGCTCGCTCGCTCTCAATGCAAATTACAGAATCCTACTTCACTTTAAAAGCATATATTCGTACGCATCAGCCGTGCGCGTTTTTGTCTTTCTCTTTATTTTCTTTCTAGTTATAATCTTTCGCGCTCTGTATGCTTCATTTCTTTCTTCTCATCGTCACACATTGCTTTATCCTAAAAACGTGTGTTCCTAGTGCTACTGTGATACGGCGGTTTTACCGTGAAAACCATATACGCGAATTGTTCGAGCAGCGCAAACGCTTCTCATCGATTCGATTCACCCTTTGTCTGTTCTCTAGAACGTTTTAAAATTCGGAGTCTTATAATATCCCGATTCGGTGCAAATTTGAAACTTAAATAGCGCCAGCAAAAGAGACGCTTCTGTTGCTCGGCTTTAAAATTAAATATCGATTCTTTGGAGACAAAGCGTGGATCGTGGTCGAGGCTTCGAAACAATCCGGAATCCGCTCCTTCGTTAAATGCCTTCGAATTGGTCTACGAGAGTTTAATACGATTATTGCGTATATATATATATTTTTTTTTTGTTGTTGTTGTTGCGCCGTACGCGCTGTGAGATGGGTTCGTTCGACTATTCCGTCGTTTGCTTCCATTCTCTTCGCGGGAGGTGAGGGGGATCAAAGAGGCCAGCGAGGTAGGCGTATTTTAAAAATCCTGTAATATTCACACGGTGGTCTCGATATTGGCAATGGCGTATTGTCAACAAATACTGTCTTTCCCGTAATTTTCCAGATACATCTCTTGCGGCGTGGCGAGATTATAACGACCGCTCAGGCGACTTCCGGTCAGACCGTTATTATGATGCGTGTGATTCACGTGGAGATGGTTCACGTTCAGGACAACGTTCTTTTTTTTCTTGCGAGCTTTGTGTCGATAGAGGCAATATTTGAGGCAACCGGTGGCAAGCAGTAGGATAAGAAATATACCTAGGGCGCCGGCACCTACGGCCACGTAGAGCAATGTTACGCCGAAACGGTAGGAACAGTTGGTCTCCTCCTCGTCGAAACCGGAAGGGCAGTGACGGATCCCATCGCACCATAGCACAGAACTTATACACGCCTGAATTTCCGGACATCTATAAAACAGAAATACACGCTAGATATGATCCCGTTGTTTTACGTTTATGTCAGCCTATAAGTTATCGGAATAACGTAGAAAAAATTATCGTTACCGATAAGGACATTCCTCGTGTGGCATTATAGAGAATACATTGGGCCCGACGCTAGAACTAGAAGACCTTTTCGAAATGGCCATCCATGTAACGGCATAGAAACCAGGTTCTCTCTGGAGGAACTCGACAACGAAGCTCCTGGAATGTTGCATCATGGCCACGGTAGTATTAATAGCGCTGTAGTTCCAACCACCGGAGAAGAAGTCCACCGTTCTGGCAGTGTCGACGCCGCCCTCGGGACATATTACGCTACGATCTTTCGTATTGGCCGCCGAGTAGACGACGATTCTGTTCAACGTTGTACATTCCTCGACGTTATCCAACGTGATGCTATATCCCGCCGTCCTTAAATACAAATAATTGATGCGTGCATCTTCAGGCTCTATCAGCCAGGGCTCGTTCACACATTGAGTCGCAGTCAGATCCTCCGTATTGGTTAGAATCTCTTCGACGGCGGCGACACCGGGAATCACTCGCGGCAAGGGACTTCTGAGGGAAATTTCACCGCTGGTTCCGCGTAATCGTCGCTCTTCGAGCTTCGTCGAGCAACCTTGTTCGCTCGACTCTGCGCCCAAAGCGACGAAACGGTACTCCCCTTCGAAATAGAAATCTCTATAATCTTGCGTGACGTTCATTAAGGTCACGGTGAACCGGACTTCGATCACGTTGGATGTCAGTGTTCTCAGAACGATCCTATCGCTGACGTTCGAGCACAGGCAATCGCGAACCTGAATATATACGAACAATGTTATCATTACCGAGATTCGTATATCTCGCGTTACATTTCTAAACATAAATTAATGCTATGAGAATCGTACCAGTTCCACTCCCTGCCAAGGGTACTCGGCAACGATCAACTCAGCCGTGCCAAACTTGGTGGAGTCGCCTATGCGTCGATCGCAAGTCCAGCGATTGACTAACGGGTCTACGTACGAGGAACATCCTTTATCTCCGAACGAGGCTCTACTTATGGACAGTTCTATCCTGTGATCCGGCTCGGTCTCGAAACGATACACACAGCTAACGTTCTGCGCACCACCGCGACCGTAAAAGAATACACTTTTCGGCGACGCGAATTTCCCCGCCTTGGCGAGCGACGACAGTAACGACGTGGAGGACGATGAAGAAGAGGATGAAGAAGACGTGGAAGACGTGGATGAAGTGGACGCGAAACCGAACACATGGTTACAGGAGACCGCCTCGTGCACGAACTCGTAACGCAGTACAAAACTTATCGGATAAAGTGCACTTCCTTGACGTAATATGTGCTCCAAGGTGAGATCTCTGCCGCTGGAAACGTAGCTCTCCGCGAGGCTACAGGGCCTCGCATGACGACTTCCGTTCCGTAGCAGGCTATGGTCGCAGAGACGTGGGGTATCATCCTTACAAAACTGACCCATCAAAGTGATATTCTGCAAATTAAAAATTAATTTAGAAATCCTTTTGACGTAAAAGTTAAACCCTTGCCATCCGTCATAGTGTTGTCATAGTGGCGGCATTGAAAATTTCTCTTTAAAGTGGGATAAATATTTATTGCTTCCTGATCAGACTACCGCCAGAAAAATATGCCAACCGTAAAAGCTTAAAGAAGTCTAACTACAAAAAGAAAGATGAGTATCACACCTTACGCATAGGAATTAATTTATTTATCGTGCGATCGCCGTCCCAAATGAGCAGCTTCGCGTTGCAATCGGAAGCGACGTCGATGCTCGCGGCGGCATCGGCGCTGGCAGCATAGTACTTGACAAAAGACAGCCAAACGATCTCGTTTGGCTTGCCCTGGAAGTGGTAGCGACAAGTCGTGTTCGGAGGCAGAGAATGTTTCGGATTTTCTAAGACTCCCGATGAGCTTTCGTCGCTGGGTATATAAAAGTCGCAGTTGTTGTTCTCCTTAACAAAACTCCGGGATTTCTCGTCGACGAACAGCACCTTTGAACCATCGATGTGATTAACTAGGTAAAGATTTCGTTACTAGCAAAAGTATAATTAGGAACCTGTTGGGAATTACCTGAACCTCGAGCTCGAAGCCGGGCAAGAACGACAAAGGAACGGGATGAAAGGGATTGTCGTACGGAGACGTGTGGAACTCCAAAAGCATCGTGTTATGGCTACTAACTATATCTGGCACCGCGTCACCTCCACAAAGTCTAACCAGCACCTTGTCGGAGGTTGAACCCCCGTCGTACACCGTCAAGTAATCTTGCACCACGTTGCATTGATCCCAAACTCTATATTAGAAAATAATTCAACACTTTCCATTAATCGATCTTTCAAAAATGGAATATTTTCAACTCTGTCCAAAAATGTGTATTACAAAATAATTGAAAAGCTCTATCGATCGACTTACTGCCACGCGGTAATTTAATTTGTAAAATAATAAGAATTTTATATTACTCGCATTCTGGCCGTATTTGCGAGGACCGCGACAGATTGAAATATAGTACGTCATAACGTTTAATTTTTATAAAATATTATACCGTATCTGCGTCTCTCCTCTCTGAAAATATTATCTAAATCATTCACATTGTTGACAATTTTTTACTCCATGAAATATATATTTTTTTAGTTATTCTAAAAAATTTATTATTTTCTAATTTCAAAACAGCGACAGTCAACGTGACAGTCAACGTGTTAAAATATTCAAAAGGTACGAAGAAATATCGTGCGATAACGCGGTACCTTAATATCCTTTGGCTGCCATCGTACTTGACGACCTGGTCTTTGATGTGTATCTTGTGACTATTTCGCTGACTCACAGCGAGCAACGCCCGATGACCGGGTGGCGCCCGATTTTGCTCTACCCGGTAATAGCAAGTGACGTTTCTGGGATAAACGCCCGGGTAATTCGGCGATTGAAGTCGACAGGCTCGCGTGTCGCACTTGGTCAGCACACGGTCGCAGTACGTTCCGTTCACTAGCTCTCCCCGCCACGTGGACATACTACTGTTCCCGTATCTCAGGTGCGCCTCGCTACGTCTCAGGAACTTGTACGATAATTTGAAGTCGAAATTATAGCCACTACCCTGTTGACAGTCAATATACAAGTACATCTAGAGAAGAAGAAACGTACACGAAGACCTTTAGATCCGTAACTTTCACATATTTCTGATTTTTCGGCTCTCAATCGCGTTATTAGGACGTAGCGCTTGGGTCCGACGTTTCCTGCACATTCCAGTTCGCTTAATTACGACAGAGCTGTTTCTTTGCTATAAGAATCGAATAAAAGAATTTTCGAATGAATTTGAAATAATAATATTATAGATATAATAAGATGAAACAAATCTCGTTGACGAATGGATGAGGAATTGTAAATCTAATCAATTTTAATACCTCCTTATCTAAGGAGGCGAAGGAGCGAGCTGAAATATTCATTGAAACGTTGGACAAAGTGGAACGTATTAATAACATCATCGAAACCCGAAGAATCACAAACATGTCACATAGACGAAGATTTATAAGGTCTCTAAGAAGCTTAAGGGGCTTTCCCTTTATGTACATATGTTAGCTGTTATCGGACCTTGGTGCTTTGTGTATGACTTGCCGCTAAATCGCAGTTTTATTTGATGCTTATGTTTTGTGCTTATTATTTACTCGCACATGACATACGACTGATAATTATCAAAGAAGCAAATTTGCGCTTACCTGTTCGGCTAGCCGGAGTAAATACAAAGTTAAATTGATGGAAGGAGTTTCACTGTAATACACGGTGTACCCCCATGCGCTTCCGCACCATTGACCTCCGGTCGCTGGTCGACCCTTTTCCCGAATGGTCATGTAACCATCCGGACATCCTTCCGACGTGAACGATAAAAATCGACCCACGGTGAACGTGTCGAATGTTAACTGTAATATCACGAATTTCCAGAGAATACTCGATAATTTTTGTCCTCGTTGATGCTTCTTATCTATGTATGGTACCGTATGAAGAATTAATTTTGTACATAATTAACTTTGTACGTATTAAAAGATGAAAAAGGTACAGAGACGTTACCGCAAAACCATTAGGTCACTGTAGATGTTTAAAACCTTCCAATTCGTTCTGTCATTCTCAATCTTTGTAAATGATTAACGTGAAAGCACGATGGATAGGTAAAAACGCATTGTAAAAACGCATTACAGAGTTAAATTGAAACGTTTGAGAGACAAAGGTTCGAGGCGAGTTTCTGCATCGACTCGATATCCGATTTATTACGAAACAACGCGAAATCCGTGGACAAAAATAAAAAGGGGAATTCTACGTGTAAAGAAGCGAGGGACGAAAGAACAGGAAAGCGAAGAAACGCGATCAAAGAGGACATATAGAGAAATAAACAAACTTACAAGAACAATTTTCAACAGACGATCTATTTTCGCTAAAACATCGACCACGCGCGCGCGTCCACGCGTCTATCTGTGTCCTAGGAGAAAAAATTATTGTCCCCTACTACTGTCTGGCTCGTGACAGTCTCGTTCCACTCGCGCGACGAGTCACCGTTTATTTCCTACGGATTCAATGCCGGCTGCTCGCACGCTCGTTCGTCCGGACGCGCGCGCGCGCGTGCTCACAACTCCTTTTCCTGCATCCCACCTGAACTAGATCTCCGAGATCAGAACCGGCGGCAGTGAAATTGAGATGACACAAGAATGGCAGTCGATCTTCCCTCGGCCGGCGAACTTCCACCCTGTAGGTCCGGCCGACGTCACCGTACAACGTTCTGTTGCACACTGTAAAACCAGATAGAAAAATAAAAATCCTGTTGCGACATTCTCGCGAGATCTATGACCGCTTCTTTCCTTCTCTTCCCTTTCCACTGATTTGCTACTACGTCGCGAATCACGAGATTGGGAATCAAATAGAGAAGCAACAGAAGCGAACATCGGGATTCTGACGTTTTATAGTCTGCGGTTTACACGGCAGAAGGAGTTTTCGTCCTGGATAAAACATCCTTTATCGCGTAATGCAGGTAACCAGACTTTGATTAGACTGACTTTTCAGATGGTAGATTTAACACTGGAACCACCAGTAGTTAACACGAAGCTATTTCTACCAAAACCAGTCGAAATGACTGGTCTTTAAAAAATACCTAATAATAGAATATTTTTATATTTGTTGATTTATTATTCTCTTACAGAAGCAATTCCATGTTATGCAGTATATTTTTGGTATTATTAATCCATCTGGGACTATGATCCCTAAACGAGGGTTGACACATTTATAAAATTGTAGAACCAATCATTTTAACTACTGTGCTATTTCTAGCGTTAGTATCTAGCGATCGATCCGGAATCTTCCTGATATCTGATATCATCGTATCGAACGATACGCGGTAAAAATTTTCAAAACGTGTGGCAAGTTGTAGAAAACGAGGAAACTGGTTAAATTGGGGTTCGATAAACAGATTGCAGGACCCTTTTACGCTTTGACAAGTACCAATCATTTTGACTGGTATTGGTATAAGTAGCTTTGATACAAAATTATTTTCAGTTTGAATACATAGAAAACAAAATAAAATTCGTTATATTATTCCTTTAGTTATCGTTGCGAAAGTCATTACATCATTGCGGGAAAAAATATAGCATAAAGTAGGAATTTTAAAATAAAATTGTAAAACCCGTCGATTTGACTGGTATGGTAGTTCTAGTGTTAATAAATAGAACGAAGAATTAACGTCATCGCCGTGGAGCCCGTGCGTTGTACGAGCACATCGAATATTATTGTTAGGAACATGATACATTTACACTGTACATGTGAATGTGTGTGTAAGCGTCAGAGGACGTCCAGGCCTTAGTTGGGACAAAAGACAAGGGTCAGTCGTTAGAAGTATCTGGAAGAGTCGGTTGACAACAAGCGTGCGTCTAGGATTTCGAGGTCTTTAGAGTATAAGATATCTGTATAACTGTTGTGTGCTAAATAAAGGGAATTATTTCTATTTCCGAATCCCTTCTATATCTTTACAATTATAAATTACGAATGTTTCTAATTGTTACGACCAGATACGAATAATTATATCTTGCATTTCTTATTTCAAGATCCACATGGGACAACCTATGTTTCAATCTCGCGACGTGACCGTGGCAGCGCATCGTTTGAATCTACAGCGAAAGGGTTCAACGAGAACTTAAGGTCTTCCATCTTAGAGAACAAACGATCGCGAAATGTGTTTTTTAATCGATACGTTACGGGATTGGTTGTATATCGTTGAAAACGACGTTTAATCATCGACGTACTAGTAACCGCGTATCGAAGAGAAATAGGAATTTTAATTGAATTAAAATTGCTGGGGCGAAATGGCGGTCAGGAATCGAACGAAACAGGTCGGATAAAGGACTCACGGGTGCAATATTTCGGCTCGTCGGAGTTGTCGCCGCAGTCATTTTCGCCGTCGCAGTATTTGTCCTGGGCAACGCAGTTTCCTGTGCCACATAGGTACTCGGATGGCCTGCAAATGGAATGCAAATAAAACGTACAATATATCCTTTCGAATACGCCTCGATACGACGGATATATCGGTTTGGTTCAACGGCGGACACGCGTACGATTTAATGGCGGACCATCGCCGAATACGATCGACGCGATTTTGAATCACGATTTAATCCTATTTTCGTAAGCGCCACGAATGGAAAGCGTAACGGGGGAATAAGAGTAAGAAAATATCGATCTGCAACGCAAACATTTGTGGTCTCGAACGATTTTAAATTTGCCTGGTAAAAAATACAAGGTTTTTCATAAAATGCCACGGAGTTGGTATAAAGGGAGGTCTGTTCCGGTTGACCTTGTTTCAACGTTGCCGTGGAATCACATTTCTCTTCTGATACTAACTGTTCGTCTAATTTGAAACAGAAGAGGATAATCAAGAAGTTTTCTGCTAACGTAATCTGAGAATCAACGACGAAGAAACGACGGCCGATCGATTATACCTGCAAACATTTTCCAAATTCGTTGTTGGCGTAGTGGTCGCACCGGACGAGGTCTCGGACGACGTCGAAGCTGGATAAACCGGGAAACCAGGGTATCCAGAGTAATCTGAGGAGATTCCAGGGTGGTAACTAGCGGAGCCAGCCTCGATCGAGGCCGTGATCGCGGCTGCGATCAGCAGCAACCGCCGGCACATCAACATGCCCCCTCACCCTGAAAATATATAAAAGAAGAAAAAGATAAGAACAAGGGAACGCTTATGGAAATATATTGCGTATTTCGTATCTTTGGTAATTAAACCATTTGCATCCAAGCGCGGATTAATCCGCGCGCTGCAACTGCTTTTTATTTCAGTCGCTGAGTATTCTTCGGACGTGAGAGTTCACGTTTGACCCGTTTGTCAGCATCTCGCCTATATCAGTTTATCGTATTGACCGTTTTAAAGAATTCCGCGAGAAACAATATGATTTAATTTCTTATTTCTTATTTTTTTTAAATAAATAATTTTGTCTTTTTTCCTCCGTTATAAAGAATGTAAGACGCGATGTCTGCGAAGTAACATTGTTTCGAACAGTAAAATTTCTATAAACTTCGTGAAGAATTCGGATGTCATTTACCGCACCTACGACCGACGCGGTGATAGGGACCAATCCTCTAAAGTAGAGCCACGATGCAAATGGATTAAAAGACGACGCAACTTTCTTTTCAGTTGAACTCTCTTCTTTAATATTAACAAATTAAATAGATCCGGCATATTAAACGTATTGTTTATACGCGACGATTTTAATACGAAACGCTTATTAAAATAGAAGACACGTAGTTTCGAACAAAGAGGCCAGAAACTCGGGGAGATAGCGACCGGGATTATGCTAATTCTATTCAACCGCTCGTATTTGTCTCTCAAATCTGCAATGTGTTCTTATTTCTCGGACAAATGGTCGGTTCCAGCTTACTTCGTTCATAAGTTCGTAACAATTTTTCCTTTCGTTTCCCCTTGCGCCGTGTCCGACCGTCATTGACGAAACAAGGGAAAAACAAGACGTTGCGGAGAAGCAGCGCATACCGTTAAACGCGGGTAAATGTCATAAAAAATAAGCATATCTAAGCGGAAAAACTGCGTAGTACGCGTGCCGCGAAAGCGTTCTATTTATTAAATCGCCGAATGGAATCTGGGCCAAACATGACCCAGGGACACGTCCCGGAAACTGGAATATGGTAATTTGGCCCGGCTCGCTCCGCGGATATACGGCACGGCCTCGTACGAGTGTCACTGGAATTGCAAGCAACTTAAGCGTGCACGGTCAATTGAATACGAAAGAGTGGAGGATGACGGAGAAATAGGGTGAAAGCAGCGCATTCAGAGGATCGGGCGATTTTTTAAATTGCCGTCGAATTATGAACGTCGTGTACCGTTTCTCGAGTTTACCACGAGCAACGAAGAAGGAAAGGCTAGCTCGAAACGATAACAGTATCTTGAAGTGGCATCGTTGCACGGTCGAGAATAATCTTTGGCAATTTACGATGAATTCTGGCAAACACCTCGGGGCAACGTCTTATGGCGATTTAAGACCGCACGAGCAAATGCTTCGCCCATTTTAATAAAATTTAGAAACGAAAGCGCAAGGGAGCATTTGTTTCGCCGTTTAGCTCCGATTGCTCTCCGAACCGGAAATCGAATATCCGAATGCTCTAAGAACGCTTTATACTTTGGCGACTAACGCGAGCGAACGTTCCTAGAGATCACACCTCAGAGACGCTCGATAATAACTCTCGGTTCAGTCTTCGTTCGGTCTCGAAACAACGATATCCGATGGAAACATCGTAGCTACCGTTTGTTAACGAGAAGAAGACACACAGCGCTATACCATGAAAGCGTAAGACCGATTGCCCAATGTACCATCGATATCCCTACGGTCCTTTCGCCGAATATTCGGAAAAATGAATACGCAACCGTCGCGGAGTCTGACAAATGCGTGCGTAGTGGAGATATCGATGGGCAACAAAGAAAAGAATCCGTTTGGTTTTGAACGAAAGATTCATTCAGTCTCGAACAGCAAAGTGCGAAGGATCCAGCGTAACGAAGCAAACACATTCGAGAAGCGTGATTGTTGATCGTTGGTCGTTGCTTGTTGACTGTGGATTGTTTGATAAACTTTTTTATTGAATATCGAGAGTATTTTTTGGGCACTCGCACATTAAACCACCTCATTTCCAAGAATGCTGCATGAAACCATTCGCTCGCTTCTGCGATTAAAAGAATCAAAGATGCACTTTTGGAACGTTCGCGGAGCATTCTTAAAGCGTTTGGACGTTAGATTTCCGATTCGGCGAACAATCGCCAAACATCGAACCTGCTCGATGCTCGTTTACGCGTTCATTTTACTCGCTTCGTTTAGACGCACAATTATAAGCGTCGTTCTGCGGTGCCGAGTTTTGTACCGTCTCTCGAACGATGGAGCAGAAAAAGATGGCGATGAACGCGATGGAAACAGGAAAACGATGGAGAAGGAGCGTCTCAGAGCGGTTTTAAAATCAGTTTCGACCGTTATACCGCGACGAGGACTCGGTGATCCGGTAATCCGACAGAACGACGCGACGTTCCAGGAACGGTCGGACCTGGGTTAAATTGCCCGCACCGGCTTCGAAATTGGGTCGGTGCACGAGAAAATCGACTGCAGATTGAGAGGACCTCTTCGCGGTGGATCAACCGTCTCTCCTCCTCCTCTTCTCTTCTTGATTTGTCCTTCCTCCTCCTCCTTCCTCCTCCTACTTCTTCCCTCTATCCACGGTCGTTTTCATCGATGCGAAATTGGGGCCGGTGAATCGTCGGCCAAGAATAGGCAGGCTGGATCGTCGATCGACGATTCCAGCTTTCACAGAACCTGATGGTTGTGCCGGTACTTAGAAACGCGGCCGAGGAAGAAACGATTTTGCGTAACAACCGAACTCCGGCCGCTCGCGCTCCAATTCGGCTGTATTGCAGCGGCCTTCCACGCAAATTGGCCGCGTATTTTGGCCTTCTTCGTCCACCCGATACGATGATCGTGCCAGCGATGTCTGTAATTGTACCTGACGGCGAAATTCTTTCCACGAGGAAAGACGCGCGGCACTTTTCCATTATCTTCGTCTAACTTTTCCCAACCGTTGCTCCTTCTTGTCTCTTTGTTATCGATTCGGAGATCGGATTACGCGTTAACGGACGAGTACTTTACAATAAATAAATTCTAGTCTGTATATTTAATTAATTGCGTCGAAGTGGTCGCCACTTCTAAGAAAACTCTACATCTGGTCTTTTTAGTTTTCTCAAGCGTTGACAGCATATAGACAAAAGACTGACACGAAGGCAGACCATAAACAATAGACAGGCGACGTTGGCTTCGGGGTTTTCAATTATAAGGTAGCGTGCGGATCTTGACCAGCTCAAATTGTATTTCTACTTATTATTACACTTCTCTATTAAATATATATGTAAGATCGTAACCTGGGGATAATTCAGGGATCGATTCTGTAGTCTGAAAATCGAGTTTTTATTATGAAGTAAATAATAAAATACAAAAATAAACAACAATTAATATGCGTCTATAACAATAAATAACAATAATTATATAAACGGGAAATAACAAGTCTTTGGTACAATGTTTACCTAAAAATCGAGAATCGATTTTCAACGTCCTGAGCTACCGATCTTTCTTCTTCAGTCTTTAAAATCTGAAATAACTATTCTGTAACCTTGTCTGTCTCTAATGTAACTCTCTGTCCGTCCGTTCGGGAAAAACGTGCTTCTTAAAATGGTCGTCCGTAAAACAAAAGAAGATCGGTCTGTCCGTGAAACACAGCCTGTCGTGCTACCCGTAAAACAAAAAGAATCCCTATCCTACATGAACTCTAGGGAGTTTACATATATTTTCTACCTTACAATTTATCCGCGCGTTTCTCTCTTTATACGTCTAATAATCTCAACAAATTGTTAATTAATTGTTAATTAACGATTAAGCGAAGTGCTTAATAAACCATCGATATCCCAATGGTCCTTCCGCCGAATGTTCGAGAAGAAGTGGCAACGGTCGCGGATGTCTAACAAACGTGTCACACGCTGAAGAAGACCATCCGCTCAGAAACAGTAAGTAATAGGATAGACTAGACATCCTGCATAGCACAGACATCGAAACAGTAACGAAATAGTAACGGAATAGGCGCCTCTGAGATACACCAGACGACAAGCCCTCCAGAGGGATTAAAACCTCGGTATAAAAAGCATCCAAAATAAGCGCTCGACCTGGTCTGTTAAAACATTTTTACCCAGTCTCTTGTAACACTTTGAATCATTCCGTTGTAACACTTTGAACCGTCGCTCTGTTGGATTTGCATAATAAATTCTATTATCATATATTGTTACGTCTGGCGACACTCTACCTGGACCAAGCCACACACCGCAGGCAGGATGGCGACCAGATGTCCGCACATCTTTACTGCGTATCCTCAATGGTCTTAAGGACCTATCATAAATCTCAGGAATTTTCTAGCTAAGGTCCTTCAGACCTATTTACTTATTTATAATAATTATTTATAAATTATACTTATCTGTAATAAGTATTAACTTATTATAAATAATTAGCCATGTCACTGCACCAAGCCAGAGAAAATTACTTATAATTCTCAATGCGAGAATTGATATGTAGAGATGGTGGTATATGTTGTCCGTGATGGTTGTTGTTGCCGGCTGTAGATGTCGTTGCTGAGGTACTGCTAATTATTCTTCTATTTTGATGCGTGGAAGAAAAATAAGATGATCACGGGATCCCCTCCCAGTCCACCCTCTCCCATCCCCTCCCTAATAGGCTAGCGAACTGTCCTGTTTTTGCGTCCAGGCTTTCAGGACATAAATTAAAATATCGCACATAAGCACAGCGCAACAGCGGCTTAAATTTAAGTTAGAATAATAATCTTAAAAAAAAAAAAATGTAATAATGCATGGCTATATCGTACCGTCGCGTATCGGTACTTTTGCCTGTACCACCCTACAATCAGAATTCAGCGTTTATTCTGGAAAAAAATCATGTAAAAAAAAAATATGTAAAAAACCTGGAATTAATTAACAATGATTAAAAAAAAAAAAGAAAAAAAGGATGATCACGAGCGCCGGGAATCGAACACGGGTCCCGAACGTTCGAAACCTAGAGCGCTAACCACTTTTTTTTTTATTATTTGTTTATTATTACCAGATTACATATTTGTATTTTCCACAATAAACGATGAATTCTGGTTGTGGGGTGGTTCAGGCAAAAGTACCGATACGCGACGGTACGACATAGCCATGCAATATTACATTTTTTTTTTTTTAAGATTACTTTTGTAACTTAAATTTAAGCCGCTGTTGCGCTGTGCTTATGTACGATATTTCCATTTCTGTCCTGAAAGCCTGGTCGCAAAAACAGGACAGTTTGGCGCTAACCACTTCGCTACCGTGTCCGTTGCTTAGTTAGTGTCGAGTAGCGGTATTTGTTGCCGAAAAATACGGATAATAAAATAAAAAGTAAATAAATAAAAAGGTTCTTCAGACCGAACAAACATCTCTTTACTGGATCGTTTCTAAAGCTTATTGTTTATATTGAGATATGTATAATTTTTGTGCTGGACTGGGTCGAATGCGTAGTGGAGATGTTTGTATGTGGATATCAGTGTGTGGAGATATGTGTGTGCGCGGCGACTGAGAAACAGACGAATGTAAACAGTTCGGTCGGTTAACAGTCTACAAAAAGTCGGGTATGGAAGAAAGTGCCGAGACGCGTGCAAGTGTGTATCGATGAATATTCTAGAAATCGTTTAGAAAATAAATATGTGTCTATGTTAATAGTAATGTCCAGTGTATATTTAATGTTTCCATAACAATATTTCGGCCATCAAGATCCACAATTCTCAACAGTTTACTACGGGAAGACACGAGAAAGTTAGCTTTTCTCACGTATGCTACTTCCCACTAGCAATTTTCTATCGAGGGCGGCTAAGACCCTTCCTAGTCCTCCAACTTTCTTCTATCCAAAGGAAAGCAATGTCTACTATCCTAAACAAAATTGTCATCAACAAATCCGATGGTTCCTTGCGGTAGACACACCCATCGCTAGCTTTCCTCCGACACAGCATCGTCACTTTACTGCACTTATTCTTCATCGTTAGAACGGTCAACGTATCTTTACCGAGTTTCTACCCTTTAGTCAATCACTTACTTAACTTATACATACGCATCGGTGTAATTATCTTCTTTACAAAATTGTTGGAATAAACGTTAATTTGTAGCTGTTAATGCAGCGTAAACTCAATCGTATCATCCCTATTATCGTAACAGAAATCAGGGGATCGATCAGTTCGTGGCGTCGATTATCTGATGGTAATGGGAATTTACGACTCCCGTTGACGCGCTTTCTCGCGATCGCGCCTCTCCGCCAATGGTCGAATAAACATATATAAAGTTTAATTTCTTCTGCTTGTTCGTGAAACGTTCGAACTGCAACGCGAGGAGATCGCCGGCGATCTATCGGTTTCGTGATTTCTCGTGTCTCCGATGTGACAAACGCGTGGACAAAAAGAAAAGAATCGAATCCGATCGACAGTTAAGTTTGAACCAGGAAGCGAAAGATCGAGTTGTAACCGCGCAGCGAGATTGACTAGCGAAACCGAGAGCGATACGCGACGCGATCAAAAGAAGACACTTGTTAATAAATATATCGTTGACCTAAGCAACGAGTGATTATTTAACGCGCTACACCCAATATCACTTGATATTTCTGAGAATTCTTGATAGAAATTGTTCGATGTATCCTTCCGTATTTCCACATATCTTGACAAAAGACAAAGTTAAAATTCAAGCGAAATGACCGTCATTAACGTATCTTCTCTCGGAACATGCTGTACTCGAGTTCCAAGAAAGCCGTAGCATTATTCCTGGCAACTACGCGCGCCGATAAAAGCTCGTTAATGTCGGCCGATTGCGCATGGAAAATTCTTAGCCGGAGACGGAGGCTCGGAAACTCGCTATTCCGCGTGTTCCATTAACATTTGCCATCTCGGTTAGCCTTTAATCTCGCCAAAAATAGGGGCACCGGAATCGTTCCAGGTTCACCTTCGGCCGGTTGGCAAGCGGCGCCTCTTTCCGCGTTATTGATCACACGGCGGCCTTTTTACAATCAATTGCTGTTCCCTCGTGGTCGATCGATGCGAATGCCGGTTCGCAAAAACTGTCTGGAGCTGGAACAGCTCGGACAGCGGAGGGAGCACCGGGTTAAAATTCAATAAAACCGGTGGATCGTCCTCTATCGGGGCGCTGCTCATAAATTTCCGTGAAGAAGCTACAACCTGTTGCTTAATTATAGCTTCTCACGCGGCCGCGACCGAGCCTCTCTCTTCTTTCTGTCTCGATTGGTATGCACGCCTCGAAAATCGATGACTTGTGCCGCTGTACTGGCCTCGATACCAGCACTAAAGAGTTTCGCGACCGCTTTCATTCATTTCACCCTTCTGGTCAGCCGTTTCGCGGCTCGAAAATCTACCGACAGTTGCCTCCATTCAGGCCGAAACCGATACCGATCGATGGTTGCCGCCATTCAATTCAAATATTCGACAATGTCTATCCATATTCCGTTGCGTCATTTTGTCCGACGTCTATAGACCCTATGACTCGTTATAGCCTTCTGTTCATTGAATAGCCGGTTTCGATTCGGCCAGGGAAGAGTGCCAGAAAAAGTGAAGATTTCGAGGAATAAGTGATACCAATGAGAGTGTGAGAGACAGAGAGAGAGAGGGTGAGAGGGAAGGGAAGGAGAAGAGAAGGAGACGCAGGAAAGTTAGTTTCCACGTGAGAGATTTCGTAACGAGGCTTGCCTGCAACCGTAGCCCGTGCACAGCAATAACGTGATATTAAAAATTACTGGTAATAAATAAGGCGGAAATTGCTGCGCGGAAGATGGAGGATTTTCAAGATGTATTACGCTGCTACTCGGACTTTGTAGTGGCTTAAGGCGAAGCATCTAGGAAAAATACAGAGAATGATTAATGCGTTTGGTTACACGGCCGAGTTTCGTACAAACGATGTCACTCGTTAAATTTCGCTGATCGTAAGCAACGTCGTACGATATTAGAAAAACCGTGTTCGTTTGGAGTAACGCGATCAGTCCGATCAAACGATCGATCCGATCAAACACGAGTGAAACGCGGAAGACGTTCGATTATTATCGTTCGAATATAATCGAATTCTCTAAGTTGATTTCTCTAAGTCTTCTACGTCGTAGCTACGAGTTTGATTAAAAAGAGAAAAAATTTAGCACGTTATGCCACGTATGTTGCCAGGGCTAAGGGTTGCAAGGTAAACGAACGATGGAGATTTTTTTTATCGGAACGAAGCACCGTCTATAGAGTCCTGTGTTCCTAGGATCCGACCATACATCCCTCGGGTGTTACGAGACAGATGCAACGTGTCTACGTATTGGTGGAATAGGAAAACTGCGCATATGTGGTGGAACAAAGTTGGACGTTGGCAGGGAAAAGTGCCAGAAGGTAGTGAAAAGGGAAGGAAATAAGTGTTGTACGTGATGGTGCGGCTTGTCGTTGCCAAAAATCAAACTTTCCGGACCGTGCAAACCTTACCCGACACACGTAGGTGCTCGGTTATAAATAAAACGTAGGAACTGTGTATTTTGTAATATTATATTCGACGGAGGTCGCTTTTCAATTGTGCATTAGTCGTTAACGAAACGGAATATCCCCTCCCGCTATGGTTGATTAATATTTGCCCGAAAGCCCGGTCGTTTTGTGCAGTAAAAGCGAGCTATTTAATTACATCCTATGGTTGGGTCATTAAATAAATAAAACGCTGCCAGCAGGCGGAACGAGATAAAATTTTCATGCTGGTATCGCGAACCGAGATCAGAGGCAGATCAAATTTTCAATGGATCTTTGACGCCATCTATTTTTATTATTACCTTTGCTGGATAATTTGTCGGACGAGATATAGGAATAAATCTATCAGCTTCGTAAATCTCAAACATAGATGCTGATCTTAAAATTTATTTTCGTTTCGATGGAAGACTCGCGAATGATTAAAGTCATTCGACCTTTACATTTTTGATTTTCAACCACCGTGGTATCTTTTCGTCGAATTCGCACGATTCCGGATTTAACGAAACTGTATTACGGTAGCGAATTAGCATTTGGAAATCCCTCTTAACACCATCTAGCCACCCGTTTCCCATCCCTCTATTATTTCGTAGTCTAAAGTCTTCTAGCTCCTTAATTAGTCTTGGTAATCTCACAGCGTCCTAGCCCGCAATTACATCGAGCTGCTCATTAAATTTAATTCTCACGGTTGAAATAAATTTCCTTTATTTACCAGGCAGCTCGTTTGTCATCAATTCTTTGGCCGATTGATCGAGCGGAAGTACAGGCAATCTCGCTAGATCAAACACAGCCATCTTGCCTTTCCTGTGGCGAGAGCTGAGTAAGTAAACCGTGCTTGGCGCGACCTGACATCATCAGGATTTTATCTGGTCGGTAATTTCTTTCCATCGATTCCGCAAAAAGTCAATTTATTCAAGACCCGCGTGTACCGTGGCGCTGATAAATTTTCCTTTTCCGAACCTTAGCCCTCGCTTTCTGACCACAACGTGTTGCGTCATCCCACGTACGACCGATTCTCCCGTCGCGTATTGTATTCTCCGTCGTACGTTTCCATTTTTACTCGTCAAAAGTATCCTTCACCTCGGTTTCTTCTCTGTCTCACCGACAGTCAGCGACGATATAGCAAAAAAATCTGACGTAACCGAGAAACGAGGAAGCCGGTAAATCCAATTTTCGTCTAAAGGTCAGGCCAGAAATTCGACCTTACAGCTAGGTAGAATTTGGCCCCCTCTTATTAATCTCGTTGTCCAAGTTCCGTGGTGGAGATGTGCCGATAATCCGATAGCGATCACACGACATCGAGTTACGTCGTTGAAATTGTAAAATGCCTAAGCTGATCGGGATTTTGCAATTCCTAGAATTCCAGCCTTGTCTGTCTTTACCGTCGTCGTTCTACCTAACCCCTATCTCAATTATATTCCTATGGGTTTCGAAGCTGGTCACTCGTACGTAACAGCTGTTAACCAGCCGACAAATTCAGTTTGCCGCTTCTGGTTGGCGATTCCCCCGAGCTTCCACGATCTTGGGAACGAAATGTCGCCTCACGTCATCCTCTTATCGCGCATCGAAGCATCTAAACGAAAGTATCTGTATCGCAGAACGAAGGGGCGTAGCATAAAATTGATGTGCCGACACATTCATCAGCGGCGATTTTCGGGCAAGTTTCAACCCTCTTTTCAATCCCCTGTTTCCCCGCAATTTATACCAGTCCGCGTAAACATATCGCGATCATACCGACAAAACAAACACATGTATTACCGGGCTTGTCTATCAGAAGCTGGATAAGAGCGGTTGGCGCGACCTAGCATCATCAGGATCTTATCTGTCGCTGGTAATCTCGCTCCATCGGTCCCGTATCCCGGTTCCATACACGCGTCATACATCACCGTGGCACGTTGCGCTATATAGCTAAGCCCTGACGTTTAGCTTTTTGCGAGAGCGTCAGCGAGAACACACGTAGTATGTGCGGCGCCATGTTTCGATCCACGGCCAGGAGTCCCCATTATATCTCTTCCTTCTCCTTCCTCCATCTCCTCTTCCTTTTTTCCACTGCTTTTTGTCTATTCCTCTCTATTCTCTATTTTTCCCACTCTTCTTTCCGCTGCATCGCCCAGGTACCTCGTCGAATTCAGAGGCCTCGTCCTCTCGTGCGGAAAAGGCAGTCGAGCCAGGGAACAGCACGTGAACGAAGAATACCACGCGATTGTTAGGCGTCCCCGATTAATCTACGACTTCTTTTTCTCCTCCTGCTCCCCCTTCCCTTCTCCTCCTCCTCCTACCTCTCTGTTCTGCTCTCGTCCTCTATGTCGGTGTAATGGTGCTCGTCTCTCCTTATGATTGCGACGACACAAAGACACAGCTCCACTCGTGTAGACGGCCAAGATAGATATAGTTAAGTGGGTGAACGTGGGTGTCATCGACAGCAGCCGACTATAGCCTGGTTCTTTTTCTTCTCTCCTACCGTAGACGCTAATCAAAGTACCGCTACGAGTATACGGCTTCGGAGAAATATACGGAGAATAGCGGATTGATTGGCCGAGGAGTCGCGTCGATTGTGTCGGGCAAACGAGAAAGCTACGCGCACAGAAATGCAAGATCGATGCGTGGAATTTTATCTGGCAATTTTTAACCTGTCGTTAGAAGCGCGTTTCGCTGCCGGGGCAAAACTCTGGCAAATTTCCCGTACACCGACGTACGTAGCTACGGTTCGTGGCGGGACAAAGAGAAAGAAGAAATGGAAGGAACGGAGGGACACGCTAGCAGGAACATTTTAATCAGCATGGGAACGGTTTGCAGCCTCCAAGTTTTGCACGCGGGATGACGTGTACGTTGCTCCTGCATTTTTTTTTCTTTCTGAAAATTTTGTAGCAAAGCTTGACAAATTGAGGAACGCCGAGAGTCACCGGTACAAAGGTAAAAATTTATGTTCACTGTGTATATATTTCGGCGCACGCGCGCACAAAAAACGGATCGGGGTGAGAGGGCATACGAGGAGGGGGAGAGAAAAAAAAGAAGAAATGTTAATCATGGTCTATTTCTATGGCGAATGAAAACTGACGTTAAAAAGTGACGTATAAAAACAGCAGTTATTCCCTGCTCGGCCAGAATAAATTAATTACAAACGGAATGGTCGGGTTTCTGCTTAATTGCTCGTTCTTGTACAAATTTTTTTTTCGCATTTCCTTTGGCCAACACTGGTCAAGCCGAATACTCCTGCCAAATGAAAGAATCAACCGTGAAACGGCTACTTCCGTTAGGACAGAAATGGTCTCCGCAGGATTTCCGACGTTTTTGTACCGGCCACCGCACGAAACAAACAATAAAATTTATTTACAGACGTTTCAACCTCTGTGACCTCGTTCTACGAGCGTTAAAATTGGAACACAGGATATTTCCGATGGCCGTGCCACTATTAAATTTCGTCATTTTATGTAGACCCTCGACCAAGCTCAACAGAGCCGTAATGCACTAGTCACGGCAGCAGGATTAATACGCGAATCGTGCATTTATTCGACGGAACTGTTTGTTTATCAGGAAGTTGACTGGGATCCTGTCGGAGTTTACAACCGCCCCTGTCGCTCTTCAAATAAACCTCTCTCGAAAAATCGATGCGCAATCACCGAACATCACTGACGAAATTTCGCTGGGCATCAACGAACGCGTTATTCTATCGCGACTATCGTGCCAAACGCGTTTCTAATATTTATCGCCAAGTTATTCGAACGATCGTGTCAAGATTCCCGGATAAATTGAATGGAAACCTCGTGTAATGCAGGCGGCGACCACGCGACGACTCCTGGGTCCGGCACTCCAAATATCCGGCATTCAAATGACGCATATACAAGCAGTCAATAATATATTTTTTCGTTATCAGCAGAACATCTTATGATGATTTTATCGACATATTGGATTAATCAATTTTTAACGCGTTGGTCGCCCAGCGCGATTCGAGTAAGTTTCCCGCGGGGCCCAAATCCGATCGCCGGTACGCAGGACGTAAATAGAGCTACAAGCGGGAATTCATTGTTTATTGCCTTCGATTCGTCGTTTATCGCCTTCGATTCATTGTAAAGAAAAGATTATTTAGTTCTGAAATGGAGAAAGCGACAAGCTTTCCAGCTAGAGTATTCCGAGGGATCTCATGGCAGATGTCTCGGATCTTTCATTTAGTCGAGAAGCATACTTTTGAGACGTCCGTGATTTTTTCATCCTCAAAATGTCCAGTAAACAGTATGAAAATATATTTGAAAGTGAGGAGAGAGAGACTGCGACTATTGTTCGAAGCGCCCAAAATCACCCCAAATACGTTTGGAATGTTTTATCAAATACCACGCGACATAGCATAATGTAATATTTTATCCAGAATATAAATTAATAAAAAGTATGGTATAATGTGTTTTTAATATTTTTATCTTGTATATCCTATATATAATATCCTATATTTAATTAATTCGAGCAAGAGATATGGGTGACATAAATATGGGTGACGCGGCGACCAACGTGTTAAAGTTACTCATTGTTGAAACAACATCAAAACGTTTCGCGCAATATATTTCAAACATCCAAACGATCGTATGTTGTTTCATGCTAAAAAATCTATTAAATCCATTAATAGTGAAACGATATTTCACATGCGGTTCTTACAAGAATTGTTGTGATTTAAGACTTAGGAAAACGTATATACAGCAACCACGCACACCGTGCGTATCTCTGGTGCTCGTTTCCATTCAGTGACAGTACTTCGACGGATTGGACTGCCGAAGCGAAAGGGTTGAGATACACCGTTCGATAGAACACTGGTAACGCGCTTCTCGTATTCGTTGCCTTCCAGCGAAATATCTACAAGCTGTGTGAGCTAAAACAATCAACAGAGATCGTAGACTCAAGTTTATTATTCAACTTTGATCACAATGCACTATAAACATTTATTATTCCAGGTTTCCATTGAGTTTAGAAAAACGTACGAATAAAGATCATTCTTTTCTACAAAAGGTCTGGTTCAACGTTGAAAGGTTAAAATGAAAATCTACACCTGCGCGTCCTTTACGTTCCGTTCAATTCGTTCGTTTCAATATGCTTTCTTGCCTGAAGACCTAGAAGACCCATGTACTTCTCTCGTCTCGTAACCTAGAAAACTGGTGCGCCCGGTGAATGCAAAAAGCAGGGGCAAAGTGTTCTTAGGGAAAAGGGAAATTAACCAATCCAAGAGGGCCCGTCTCCGCGCAAGATATTACGTCGGCTACAAAGAGGTTGACAAAGCGAGACCGTTGGCGGATGAAAAATTTCTAGACCATCCCTCATAATCAAGGACATGACTAATGGACTCAGCTGGCTATGTTGCACGTACCGCCAGATAGAACGCATAGTGGACGCGTGCCTTCGGGCTACGTGTCTCTTTCACGCAACCAAAGTCAATAGTTGTCGTCATTTCGCAGCAAGGGGAACACGTAAGTTCAGCCAACTGCTCGTGAATATCACGATCCGAATCGGCGAGTACCGCCGATCGATACTTATTTTGGGTTCCGCTGGCGCGAATAATTGAAACGGAAGCGGTGGATGACCTGTCGTTAAGCGGAGATCGTTGCCCGATAATCTAAAATCTCCGTCTATTCTAGGAACGATCGCTAATGTGATAAAACTAAGAGGAGGAAGAAGAAGAAGCGACAGGCTGGAAATAGAAGAGAAATAACAAATTAAAGCGAAAGGAAACAGTTAAAAAGGATATGGAATATCACGCGGATGCAGAAAATTTCGAAGAATTAAACCAGAGAGAATCTCGATCGCTTTGAATATAATGTCCGAATTGAAGGATATTTGAGAATCTTGAAAAAAGAATCTTGAAACATTGGTGGCCCTTAAGCGCCTTGAGAACGGCTGAAATATGCAGCAGGTGAGCTCAGACAAGAGGGACGAGAAAGCGTGGAAAGAGATGGGCTGATAAGAGATTTAGAAGGGGTGGAATAAGAGGCGAAAAAGATGGAGAAGGTTAGAAGGAGGCGAGCAGGCAGCAGTTGATTAACTTTTCACTTGGCGTTATTACTTTGGAAACGGTCGTGCGATTCACGCGCCTAAGTCGCTTCCGAAAAACTGCGTTTCGAACATCGTTCGATCGATACGCGGCCAAATTCGCCCGGTTGATTTATCGTTAACGATATTATATTTTGAACTTGCGCGTTTGTATCTTTTTGCTTGGTCCTCCGCGCGCATTTTACGATGCGAATATTTTACTCCCCGTGGCGAACGGAACATTTGCGTGTCTCGTACGGCTACATTTATTTTTACGTTCTGCTAATTTCCAGGATTATTCTATTACCTATAAACATTTTCCCGTTGCACTGAAAATTAGCCGGAAAAAATGTCGAGCTTTTATAGGTACGCGGGAAACTATCGCGGATCGGGATTTTTATCTCGCCATGTAACACTCGTACGAGAAAAACCACGACGAAACGTACAGAGACGGATAACTGGACGCTTTCGCGCACGCGTGTCAACCCGCATATCACCGGCTCTGATTTATGGAACATTTGAAATCTGATTTTCAAGATTGCCGAAACACAGATTACGGAATACTCGGCCGAATTAAACGCGCCACTCTCCCCTCGCGGTTTTTATTCCGCGATGGTGTAAAAAGATATAGGAATTTTGCAACGACGAAAGGAAAAAGAAAGAGAGAAGGAAAGAGACCGAGAGAGAAAGAGATCTATCTTCGTCGATGAATACGAGCGAGAGAATTCAGAAACGCGAAATAATCCCCTGTTTTATGTATCCGACAGAATGGCCGCGTGCGCATGCACGCAGATACGTGGTACATGGCTGGCGAAGTTAACCAAGAGCTTGTAGGCGAACAAAAGCCTGTTGTTATCCGGCAGAGGGCAACCGTTCGATCCGGCTAGCAACATCAAATTTCTGTTTGCGAAAATCTGTAGCCATTTAACCATCGAATCCTACCGCGATATTATCCATCTCGTATAAATATGAATGGAAACGCGAGCTGGCAAACCGAGTACAATCGCGGATAAAGAATAACGAAATGATTCGTTGAATGAATGATTCGATGAATTCGTCGCGAAGCAGATTCTTCGAACGAATCCGCTTACCTATGGTTGGCCGGTGATACGGAAGAATCGACGAGCACGGTAACTGGGTATCAGGTGGCAGGTGACGCTTGGAATCATTTTTAAGCGGTCTAATTCTTTCGCGTTTTTCTTTTCCAGCGAACAATGATTTATCGCGTCGTAAATTTTTCAAGAGGATTCCATACAAAGGGAAGTTCACGAGGGAGAAAGAGAGAGAGAGAGAGAGAGAGAGTAGAATAGAAGGGAAGAAGGATAGCGCGGAGATATAGAAAGAAAAATAGAAACTGAAACGAGAATAGGAGCGAACCGGGAATGGGAAGCGAGAGGGTGGTAACATACAACGACGAGAAATGTAGAGCAGAAAATGAAGGACGTCGAAGTGAGAATAAAAAAAAAAGAATACAACGCGTATCTAGATAAATAGGTAGATAAATGTAAATGGACGGATAGATAAACAGATAGACGGCCAGATGAACCTTTCATTCCGGGAACTGATATTAAAGGTGTGTAGAAATAGAAACAAAAAGGGGGGAAAAAACAAGCGAGGAAGGGGGGCGAGGCGGAGAATAGAAGCGAGAGAATGAGGAAGAAATTGTCGAGAGCAGTACTGCTAATATCCTGGGGGCGGTCGTGGGATAGCGTGCACCTGCGCGTATGACAGATACGCCCCTGGCATAAAGGCGACATTTAGGTCACCGGCTTTTACCGCGGCAGGCTGCACATGTAGACAGGCCTTACTAGCGATCGTTCTCACTACCAGCATCAACGATGCCCTTTCTTGAAAAAAAGATATTCCATCCACCCTTTTCAAGACCATTTAGAATGATTACTCCGTTATGAACCGAAAAGAATCGACCTTTTTTGAAGATTACGATACAGATGCCACTATTTTATTTTCACAATTATCTTCTCTCTCTCCCTTTCTCCCTCTTTTTTTTTTATTTCTTCTTCAACTCGGTTCTCTTTTTTTTCTTTCTTTTTATATAATTCGTTAGCCGTGGATCGAACGTGGAAAGAAACAGCACGACTTTTAAACTTTCTTTCACGACTATCTTTTACGATATGACGCAAACGATATATTTGTCGTTGCACGAGCAACGCAATTCATTTCGATCGTATCGTTTTTATGATCGACACAGTTAGACAGTTACAGTGGCATGTTAGTCCCGTTACCTAAAGGGAACAATGGCATCGAATGCAAATAGCAAGAAATTATAACGTCAATCGATTATATCTAGCTCTAATATATTTAGTCGAACCGTATGACGTTTATGTGCCCGTAATGCAGAGCACTTTAAGCACACCGAATGTGGACAGAAAACTCTGGCTGTCTCCCTCTCCCTCTCCCTTTCTCTCTCTCTCATCGAAATATAGGTTGGCCATTATATGTATATATTTATCCATTCGATACCGTAGGCCAATTATCGAGCACTTTGCTATGGAATAAATTACAGAAGGATAAATTGCATAAAGATCGTTCAACGATTCCGCTTATTTTCTCTTCTCTTTCGCTTTATTGACAGTTTGCCGTATCAAGCTTGAATAATACACCGTAAAAATACCTTTACAGATGAGACACGTATCGCGAACGGGTCAACGGTGTACAAAAGTTAAAACGCAAAAGTGCCTCTTTTTAAAAATTATTAACTTCTTACCATTAACGCCGCAAACCTATCTAAAGGCACTCGCCTTTTCCCATTCGAATCGTAACTCTCATCTTTACGATACGATAATTGTACGATGCTATTTAAATTCTCGTTTCGTTTGCGTGCCTGTTGCCTATGGTCCCTGATAAAATAAATATTTCATCGCGGCATTGTTTATTTGCTTATCTAGGCGTAGACGAACCAAACGAACGTATCTCGTTCACGTTGGATTAAAAATCCATGCATTATTAAACAGGCTGTGTTGGCTGCTCGCCGGCTAACGTAAACTTGCTGTTTACGCGATTCGATAAAACTCGATGTAACGGTTTGCCCGTCTTTAACATCGTCGCGATGTCGCTATTCTGTCATCTGGCGACAAGTTTATCAAGCGACAATAATTTGACAACGCGCAGCGAGACGCGATGCAGTACGTAACAGGAGGAAAATTATCGTCTTGACGCCAATTTCGATCCTGACAAAGCTTTGTCGCCGGTATATTCGGGCATCCGTAAGCTCGAGACACTTCCGGCACGAGGGTAACGACTATTCTCCTATCTATACGACGCTAACTGTTCGTCGTACGAGTTGTCGCCTCAAGAGTGCAACTCGTCGAACGAACATAATCGGACACGGAAACAGGATACATACACAGGGCCAATTCTTTGTCAAACTACGTCGCTAGAACTACCATACCGGTCAAATCGACGGGTTTTACAATTTTATTTGAAAATTCCTACTTTACGCTATATTTTTTCCCGCAATGATGTAATGACTTTGGCAACGATAATTAAAAGAATGATATAACGAATTTTATTTTGTCTTTTATGTATTTAAACTGAAAATAAATTTATATCAAGGCTACTTATACCAATACCAGTCAAAATGACTGGTATTTGTTAAAATGTAAAAGAGTCCTGCAATCTGTTTATCGAACCCTAATTAACCAGTTTCTTCGTTTTGTACAACTTGCCACGCGTTTTTTAAATTTTTACTTAATTTTTATAAATTTTTATCGTTCGATACGATGATATCAGTTATCAGGAAAATTCCGGATCGATCGCTAGATCGCTAGATGCTAACGCTAGAAATGCCGATGGTTCTACAATTTTATATGTCCCTCGTTTAGGTCGATCATAGTCCCAGATGGATTAATAATAATGGAATTGCTTCTGTAAGAAAGAAATAAATCAATAAATATACAAGTATTCCATTATTAGGTATTTTTTAAAGACCGATCATTTTCACTGGTTTTGGTACAAGTAGCTTCGTGTTAACTGCCGATAGTTCTAACGTTAAACAGGTTTAGTACTTTAGAAAATTTTACGACGCGACGAAAAAGCTGACGTTTTAATCGTAGAAATAGGTCGATCGTATTTGCGAACGTGTATCGCTATACGAGGCTCGTTCTAATGACGAACAGAAAGAGAGTAATCGACCGATACATATTATCGATTAACCGTCTATCGGCCGACGAAGCGAATTTCGATATCTGAAATGTCTCCTAGACAAGCATTGAAAAATGAACTCCAGGCAAGAAATAAAAATACAGTCGGTTCGAAAACAAAATGCAACCGCCACCGTTCCGACGCGAAGCTTCGAACAGATGAATTCGTCGACGGTTTAAATATCGGCCCGATCGATTCCTATAATTTCCTCGCGAACGATACCTACGTTTGATCGTTCAGTTTCGAATATCGATAGACGTTTACCGATTCTCTTCCCGTATATGTATATTAACACTAGAACTACCGATAGTTAACACGAAGCTATATCTACCAAAGCCAGTCAAAATCACTGGTCTTTAAAAAATACGTAATAATAAAATATATGTATATTTATTGATTTATTACTTTCTTACAGAAGCAATTCCATGTTATGTAGTACATTTTTCGTATTATTAATCCATCTGGGACTACGATCCCTGAACGAGGGTTGACACATTTATAAAATTGTAGAACCAGTCGTTCTCACTGGTATATCTGATGTTAGCATCTAGCGACCTAGCGATCGATCCGGAATTTTCCTGATAACTGATATCATCGTATCGAACGATACGCGGTCAAAATTTTGAAAACGTGTGGCAAGTTGTAGAAAACGAGGAAACTGGTTAATCGGGATTCGATAAACAGATTGCAGCACCCTTTTATACTTTGACAAGTACCAGTCATTTTGACTGCTATAAGTACAAGTAGCTTTGATACAAAATTATTTTCAGTTTGAATACATAGAAAACAAAATAAAATTCGTTATATTATTATTTTAGTTATCATTGCGGAAAAATATAACATAAAGTAGAAGTTTTAAAATAAAATTGTAAATCCAGTCAATTCGACTGGTGCGATAGTTTTACTGTTAATTACTATTTAATTTATTCGAACGATACGACTGATACGACACTGTTCGATCATGTACGAGCGAACGAACCAGTCTTGCCAGCGATTTCCATGAGAATAAACATATTTGTTGTACGAGTTTCGCGTATCTTCGTCAGGAAGAACCAGCGTCAACATTCTATAAGTAAGTTACGTATTTCTATACGAGAAACGATATTGAGATTTTTATTCATTAGGTAGAAACAGCGAGGACAAAGGACTTTTACGTCACTGTGAGAAAAGTTTTTAAACAGCGTACACGACAGAGAAGAGCGTGTAATCATGGAAGCTGACGAATATTCAAAGCGTCGAACGTTTTCGATGCGGAGAAAATATTCCGCCGGAAGTCGAATATGGCGGGCAATGCGTATACGCGTCGTCGTTTCTAACAGAGGATCGCCTATCGGAAAATGTCGACGCGATAGAAAAAGGAGTATCGCGGATAATGGGACGGGTGTGTATCACTCCCCGAGATAAGTTATTGCTGAATCAGTCGTCGTTGTATAGTGTGATCAGCTCCACCGAAATAAAGCCAGAAGCATCGTTGACGAAGCATCGGTAAAGTGTCGAGCTACGATTTTTTTCATCGGCCTCTATTTCCCTAAAAATATCGTCGAGGTTCCCGGTTGTAATTTCGATCGATCGAAACAAACGCCCCCTCTCTATTCGTTTCTGTCTTCTCTTTGCTTCTTGTTTTGTTTCTTTCTTCTTTTTTTATGTCCTTTTAAACGTACCAATGAAACGGGAATAAATATTGGGAATTTCTGGACGTGGCGAAATACTCGACAGAGCGGTTCCATTATGATCGGTAACGATCACGTACAAATCGCTCTCGCGAGAATCGTTTCGTATTTTCCTATTTTCCTTTGGATCAAAAATTAGCACGCAAGTGAGCGCAACTAATTGCTTATAAGCGGATAACGTGTAAAGCAAACTTTGATCGATATTATTCGATTTTCGATCGACTGATCGGCGCAGTTCACGTTCTATCGCTCGTCGTATGGTACTTCGTTTTTCTTTCCCTTCTTCCTTCCTTCTTCCTTTCCTTTTTTGACGTCGGAAGTTTCTCTACCCTTCCAATTTGCCATAAATTTGGGAGAGCAAAGTGACAGAGAGGCGAAGAGAGGAAGAAAAGGAACAGAATTATCCAGCTTTTTGTCAATACGCTCGTTCGACATTATTCGCCAGACCTTTGAAAAGGCCAACCGAATCAACAATGATAAATTCGAAGCGTAACGTGAATAATCGCGCGAACGAACAAAAAGCGATTCGAGACAAAAGCGGGGGAGCGCGAGAGAGAAAAAATCACGATGGTTCCTCCTCCATCGGTTTCGGAACATTTAATTCGGAGGTACGAGGGGGCCGGGAAGCGGCTGCACAGGGGGAGGAGGGGGAGAGTTGATTCACGAGAGCAGGCGAATTAATGCGAAAATTTAATGCAGCTGTCACGTGTCCAGCCGTTACTAAATCCACGTATAACGTCATTAAATCGGCAAAATCGGCGCTACCGTGACTCTAACACGCGTTTTGTTTCGCCCCGTCCGCACAGGCCATATTGTAACGTGTGACCCGTTTTGCAGTCGCTAATTGTAATAATTTTCTGACTCCCGAGCGTGCTGTAAAAGCGTCGAAAGGACACAGACGATCGTTCGAGTTGCACGAGTTATACAGCTCGTTTCAGAGTTTGGTATATAGGCTGGATCGGTCAATCGACGTGTTTATAAAAAAGAGTAGGAAACAAAAGCGATTTGACAAGCACGTGTACAAACTGCGTACTCCACAATGCCGAACAGGTTGTGACTCTGCGCGTCAACAATCGATACATAACCTCAAAACGGTGCAATTTTTTTTACGCCCTCAATGGCGCGCTTTACCGGCGCAAAGCCGAATCAATATCTCTCAATGTTTTTTGTACGCATCGAGCATTGTCGAATTCTATTCGGCTATAAAAAAGCATAGCTCTGTCAAAAAAGAAAAAACGAATTAGCAGATACCGGAAGATATCGTTTCGTCGGAGGAACAAACTTCTTACGTTCGTCGAACGATTACTTCGCCACCATCCTAGATATTATCAGGTATTCGTTGCTACTTCCTAAGCTTTCTGAAACTCTGATAAGCGTAAGTTCGCACCTATAACTCAGAAACACCCTGTATATATAAGTCGAGTTTCAAGGTGAAATTTTCCACAGGACACGCGAGCAATCCGACGTACTGAAAACTGCAAGTAGATATACTACAGGCGTCTCGTCTCTAGAGCCCTCCGCTCCCACGACCGACGTCTTCCAGCCAAGCAGAACACGAGTATTACCGTTTCAAAAATCGTTTACGAAAATCGCGTAATTAGAAATTCTTGATACCATAAATGTAGCCTGCGGCACAGGTATCCAAGCTAAATGTGTACTTTGTAGGAAGCAGCCGCGAATCTGATCACTTGGAAATCCAAAATGCGGCTCCTACGCGGTTCGAAAAATCCGAACGATCCCTTTGACTATATTTCGTGCAATTAAAGACTCGTCCGCTTGCGTTACCTCGATCGTGTCCAATTTGACCCGAATAATTAAAGTAGCAAAATAAAAGGCGGATAATCGATGCGTTGGATTCTGGTACTAATTAAGAAGGCGCGAAGCTCGATCGAAGCGGCGGTTCTAAACGCGTAACGTTCCTTTCAGGGCAGACCAGAAGTGCACTAATTTCCGATCACGTGGCGGAACAATTTTACCGAAGAATATTTTCAGGCGGGCGCCGATGGGAGAAAGTCTGCTCCATTGTTGGAGAATTTTAAAGGTATAATGGAATCTATCGGTAGCTCGTTATTATCTCACTGAGGCGAAATTCAATCGAGCCTCCCCCTCATTTCTACCCCTCCCGAACGCTGGAATTCTAACTTCGGTTTCGGTCGATATTCTACGTAATCTTCTTCGGTGGTTTGGCAATTACGCTAGAAAATACATAATTCCATATGGAAGGGAAATCCACGAGCTCCGATGGTAATTCACCAGTTTTCTTATTTACTATACGACCAGTTTGCAAGGCGATATGCAATGTTAGTAGAAAGAGCAGCGAGGAAATTGGCCGAATTCCGGTGCAGGACACCGACAACCGTTTCAGAAATTAGATCAGCGGATTAGCGAACGCCGTGCCGCGGCCACCATCTCTGTCAATTTTCTTTTACATTTCGATCCTATCCCACGAGAAATTGTAATCGTAATAATTCCGCGCACAGCCGGCTAATACTCTCGAGGATCGACGTTCGAGTCGCGTAATTCTATTTACGTTGAAGAATTCGGCCGGCAGGTGGAAATTCGTGCGTGGCGTAGGAAGATCTAGCGAGGAAGCGATTTTAACGAGAAGATAACGCGAGATTCTGAGAGAGAGAAGTACAGCAGAGAGAACGTGATCCGAAGCTTGGGCGCTCGGAACGAAGATGATACGATAAAGATGTTTCATGGAGTGCATCGGTGAGCGATTCGATGGCTTTTAAACGAATTAAAATCCTAACAAATGTAAGAGAAGAGGAACGATCGATGGACGAGTACTCGAACCTAACAACCTTTCGAAAGGAAACTTTCAACGATTTATACGGTGATCGGTCCTAGAAATCTCCAGGTATCACGATTTCTCCGCCGCGAAAAGTCGTCGGCGAAACGTATTCCCATCTGCCCGATACACTCCATATGCAAACGACGATCCAGTTTGTTTGGATCTGTTCCATCCAAACAGTTGCGCCGTATACCTACCAAAAGCATACACGTAAATGTATGTATGTATGTATTAGAAAATCCCAAAGGTGTACGATAGCGTCGGAGTCGGTTTACCCCGATCGACTCTCTTATCCAACGAGGGAAAGGCAAAACACCGTGAGAGGATACATATGTTCCGTGCAAGCGGCCGGTAATCGATCATGGAAATCCCGTAAAAAGTATCAGGGATGTGTCTGGCCCATCGGTCTCCGAGTGTCAAACGAGAATTAATAGTTCGCCGGAGTAATGTACAATGTGTACTAGGCTGGCTAGTACACGATGAATAAAGATGAGAGCGATGAGCGAATCGCTTCATCGATGTTGAAGAAACAAAGGAGAAAAAGAAAGGAGAGGCCGGTATATAGAATAATGCAGAGGGAAGAAAGACGGATAACAGACGACGCGGCCTAGGAATATGGAGAGGCGGAGCGAAAGCCCGGTGGCCGAAAAAGAGTAGAAAAAGAAATTAATAATCGGGGCGGGTCACACGATGGCTGTGGCCATGGTGGTAGAGGTAGAAAGGGATGGAAAATTTAACCTGACCTTTTTGAAATTCTAATTTCGTTGAAAGCACTTCGAAGCAAGCGGATTTTCATTTTTTCCCTGGCATCCCCGCCCCCTCCTATACGGCCTTTCTCCTTTTTCTTTCCTTTCCGCGTCCTGTTTTCTCCTTTCCTTTTTTTTTTCATTCTCCACTTGGCTCTTCTTTTCCCTCGCTGCCGGTGTTTTGCAGATGGTAGTAATAGACGCGAAAGACAGAAATAAACGCTTTGACGAGCGGTAGCCCCGCTCCAGTCCCTCTGTTAAAAAGATTAATGAGGAGAGATCGTTTCCGGGACTTCAATTTTATTAAAGGACGTTCAAAGAGAATCCCTCGATACGATGTATCCCTTCGTCCTGTTCGTCGGCGGATTTAAAGCGAAACGGAGGTGGAGAAGGCGATGAAAGGTAAAAAAAAGAAAATAAAAAGGAATCCAGCGGCGTGTTGTATCGCGAACGGGCAAAGAAAATGCCGGCATTGTGCAAGAAATGCAGCGTAGACAATGCATAGACAGAGCCGCTGCGTGGGATATATTACGTCCTTTGAAAAATGAACTGATTGTGAGAATTCCGCCGTTATCGATAACCGTTCTGAAGAGACTGCCGGCTTAACCGTCACCATTCCCAATTATTTTTTGTATTTCCGTGTGTCGATGCTCGAAGAAGTATCGTTATCGAAGCGTACGGAAGCATATCGCGAGATGTTGATAATAAAGTTGTTAAAAAAACTTTCTCGTTTCGAGGAAAGCCATTATGGCTGTATAAAACTGAAGTAACGTGTTTGTCGCAGATCGCACGAAACAGGCAGCGCTTCGTAAAAGATTAATAAAATCGCTATGAGAATTAATGAACAGATGGTTACGACCGAGTATACCGTAGAAAGTTGAGTGTCCCATAAGCACGGTTTATCGCATTCTCCGCAATTATCCGACTTTTCTTTCGCTAGTTGCCGTTTTATATACAAACTTGGATAATTTTGAAACATTTAAGAAGCGATAAAGTTAAAGATCTTTAAAAGTGAATAAAACGATAGAAATGCGTCAACCAAGCGAAACGCGTACCGGTACCCATCGTATTTTATATATCGTAGAATTCGTCAAGAATTTCATGGAATCCTCGTCGAGCTACGAAATAATATCGCGCTCTAGACGACTATTACTCTGTGAAGCGTATCATAACAAACGGAAATTTCATGTACGAAGCACGCTGAAAGGGGAACGTCTTGACGACGGAACAATAAATAACAGAGAATCGCGATAACTCGTCGATCGAAGCTCGCCACTTCCTCTACAAATCGTCTCCATTTTGAAGCACCGTGGAGCACGCCAATCGGCGAGAAACCTAAGGATGGAGTCCGCCGATACAGAGAAAGAGCGATACTAAATGCGCCCGCGGCGGCGGAGCGTGAAGTTCCTAACAATTCTCATTTTATGCTCTCCAGATTCCGCTGTGTCGCCGTTTCTTTTCCGCCCAGACGCTCTGTATACGTAATTCCCGTAGCCACGATAGCTCCTTTGTCCCTATTCGCGTATCCTGGCTACAAAGCCGGCTACCTTTCGCTTTGATCGTGACGTATCCTCCAGTTCGGCAACTTCTTCGGGCTTTTCCTTCTACCTCTTCCTTCCCTTCCTCCTCGTTTTGCCAGCGGCAAGGCTGCTTTGGATGAGCAGTTCTCTCTCTCTCCCTCTCCCTCTCCCTCTCTCTCTCTCTCTCTCTCTGTTGCTAATTTTCCTCTAGAGAGTTTTTCCTAAAGTATTTTATAGGTTTGCGCGTACTATTACCATCGCACTACGTACGTACGTAAGAGACGAAGGCAATGGGGAAATATTTGCGCTTAAATTCTTGCAATTGTGGCTAGTGGTGTAAGAAAGAAACGGGGCAAATTGTTTCCAAATAGACGTAATTTTAATCGACTTTCACGGAATGTAATTTTAATCGACTTTCACCGACGCAGATCCATTGAGAGAAGCGGGTATAACAAGGAATACAAGAGTCTGCAGGGATCAGAATTAATAAGCGATCCCGCTTCGGAAACTTTCTAGTCCTTTAAGAACATCCGGACGTCGTGACACGGAGGGAACGCGATTCTCCGCGTCGCGACGATGCACCCGCCCCCGTGTCCATTATACAAAGCTGCCTCGAAAACTTGAGGGAAGAGAAACACAAAAAAGAGAGACAAAAAACGGCGAAGAAAAAAGAAGTGGAAGGGGAGAAGAGAAAAGAACAGAAAGTTTCTATCACGCGAGCGAGAAGTCTACTCGCTCGCTCGCTCGCTCGCTCGCTCGCTTGCTCGCCTCTACGAAGATTTACGCCTGACCGTCTGTAATTTAATAGAGGATACTTTGCCGGAGTTCCTTCGAGAGTTACCTGTTCTGTTCGCGCACCTCGCGGAACGTGAGCTGACTTTGTGTCTCGGCATATCGCAGGCAAAAAGAAATAAAAAGGTGGCCTATGAAAAGAGGAAGACGAAGACGAGGAGGCGGAGTGAAGAAAGAGACGAGGATTTGCGAAAGAGGAGGCAGGTTGCGCGCGACTCGTAGCGTCGTTATTCACCGAACTGGCTCGAACATCTAATTACAATGAAAGAGGCTGTCCACGTAGCGATGAAAAATTCAATATGAAACTGTAATCGGGAGCTCTGTCTTTCTCCACGGATTAGTATCGGTGGGCCGACCGCCTCCTCCGCCTCCGGTAGCCGTGATTTATGACCGGGCCACACGTAACGCGCATCGGCTGAATAATTTTCTCTATCGGGCTCGGCCTGATGTACGATACTTTCCATTCTCATCGATCTCCAAGTGTCAAACTGGTATTAGAATCGCCAGAGTGGCGTACGATGTCTTATCGAGTTCTCGTCGACCGAGACCCAACCTGTTCGAGCCCCTTCTCTTCCACCAGTTAGATAGAGCTCGTGGAACCGAAAGTAAATCGCTCGACAAAGAAAGGCAAACGACGTCCTGATGTCTCTTCCAGCTAATCTCGAACGCTATTCGCCTGATACTCGATCTGCGGTAAGAGCTGAAAAAAGAGAACCTCGCGAGTAATATTTTTTCATTGATATCGTTATGGAGATAGGGTTAGATCGGAATCGTTGCTATTAGACGGAAGAGCTTGTAGTTTCGAGCGAAAATCCCTTGACGAAATGAGAAAGAAGAACGTTGCCGAGGGATATGTCCGAAGAAGCGATACTCGAAGCGATTTGACGGAAGATCGGAATTTTAGATAATCTCGATTGGTAGGATTGGTAATTTCAATTAAATTCTCTTCAACACGGTTGCAAATGTACCGATCTAACGACGCTGTTAATCGCAAAGCCAACATGAATTTCTGCTCCATGGCTGACGTACTTTCTACGAGGGAATACAAAAGAAAAACGACAGAAACAAATCCTCGATCAAATCCCGCATCCAGCCCGAACAAGTTTCTTTCAGCGCGCTAATGATCCCCGAATCTTCACAAAAGACTCGGATCGTAATCTCGTTTCTCTCTGCTACGACTGTTTATCTTGCAGCAAACATCGACGCGAAGACGAGAGAGATTAGATGGACCCCTGTTATGACGTAAGATAGGGAGTTAACGTTTTTCTGCCCTTTCGGGATGAACTTCGTTAGCATAACAACGATCCGCGAAGAACGCGTGCACGCAGAGAAGAAAATGGAAAAACGAAGAGACTGGCCTTCTCTGGTTGGCAAAGGTAGGGAAGCGAAGCTGTGCAGAGCCGGCGATAACGTCACGGAATTTTCACGTCGCGGCTCTTAATAAAACTTACGAAACGCACGAAACGTAATAAACGAGCGACGTTATATAGGTTGATACACGCAGCCAGGCGACTGACCCACTTTTTCCAAGATGTATGAATATTAGTTTAACGAACTCTGCCTGCAACCAAGGTACCTGCCACTCTTTCTTTCTTCCTCTTCCCACCGCTTGCTATGGCGCCGTCACACTCGCGTCGCACGAATTTTTCCTCTTTTCCGCGTTAAACGAGCCACCTCCAACCCAGACCTGGTAATCAACCGTCTTATTTTCGCAGCTTACACAAACGCTTTTACATTCTGAGCGCGATATCGTGCGAGGGCTCGCGTTATCATTTCCGTCGCGCGGTGCCTCTTCGAGATCTTCGGTTCGATTAGCCGATGCACTGTATCTTTCGCGATGAGGATTATCGCCAGAAGCAATCTGCAATACGTAGCTAAATATTTCGTAGATGGCTGATTAGAATTAAAATAGTAAAATGAAAATAAAGTATATGTAATATGTCTATCTAGATAGGAATAAAAACGGCTATAGTTTCTTTGGTAATTGCAAATGCAGAAGATTCGATACCGATCGTTTTGATTGGTTCGGTTGGTCGATCTAGCGTTAACAATCAGTAACGTGAAAATTACAGCCAGATGATCGAACAAGTATCCAACTATCCATGTAATTCGTTCAATTTACAAAGACCCTAAAAACCTTCCGATAACCTTGAACCTAAGCCAAACTGGTTGAACCTTCAAGACGGCAAATGCCTCGATCGCTTAAATATCATCACCGTCCATCTAACGCCAAACGTTTATATAGAAATTGTGATACAGCTGAAATGCCACGACGACAATCGTCGTCTTGAGCTTAGCAAGCGATGGGCCCCGATGCGACGATTCTCCGGTCGGAAGGCATAGCGGATCAGCGCGGGTCAGAGTAATAATTCGTGCGGAGAACATCGGAAACTGTCGGAACGTCTGAATCGCATATCCGGCCGAAATGGCCGGATACGAATCGAGTGTCAGCTCTGGGAATCCGCCCGGTCTATCGGTCGATTATACACGCCGTAATAGACCGTCACGCAACTATGAGAATCCGTTGTGTACTAGCTGGCTTCGAGCTACCTCGAGATGTGTCGAAACAGAAGCTTCCACGCCACGCGGCCAAGCTTCAGGATTTACGAACGGACACGTGTACGTAGTCGCTCTTTGGCACCGTGTTCTCCACGTTGAATTAACGACGCGACCTCACCAAAGCGAATGAAATATCGAAACGAAAAACTAGCGACGTCTCGCTGAACCATGAAGATGTTTTTCAAGAATTTCGAGAGCAATGGATCTTGTTCCTTTTAAACGACGAGTCCATTTGAGGAGAGAAGATAGCTCGTCGGACAGTTTGCGTTATTCGTTGTTGTTACGTCGATTAAGAGGAACTTTTTGATAGTTATAATACAGAACAAATGAAATTAGCGCAGGATTAACAAGCGAGTAGTATTAGCGGGTACTTCTGTGCTGGTATAGCCAGTCTGAAGGTCACTAGTAGAAAAAAAGCAAAAGAAGAAAGAGAGAGAGAGAGAGAAAGAAAAGAACATAAATCAAGCAGACAGCTAAGAGAACAAGAAATAAAGTAAAGTACAGTATGTGAAAAAAATGAAACAAAATTATACCCCTTGGAAGTTAATATCCCTGAGGAATCTACGGGCTTCGGCTTAGAATACAGAAACAGTGTTTCGTATTAGTAAATGGAATATTGTCACTGTATAAGCTCTATACATCCGAAACATCTTCCGGCCTAATAATCCCGGCTGATCGGTGATTGACGATTAAGTGGACGCCGATTGAATTCTATTTTTTAACAGGCAAAAACGCTGGCGATAAAATGGTTATGACGGCACAGTCGATCGACGATAACCGCTCACGCCAAATATCACACATCATCGTTGAAAACATGCTGGAATTGTAACAAGGACCAAGAATATCCTGGCGAAAGGATCTCGGCTAGTCCGCAGCAGGAAACGATTACGGAACAATCAGAGCGACCCAGGCTTAATTACGAAATGATTTCGTTGGTAGTTTGTGCGCCTTATAATCGATTAGCGAGCATCGGGTTGGCGCTTTTCAATTAAAAGTTTTTGCCAACCGGGTCGAGCATCTGAATACCGGTAAAACTGTCCGTTGTATGAAACGAGCGTCGGCCAAAGGAACTCGACGTGGGATTAACTCGCCGTCACGTTTATTTTATATTATTCGACGATCAGAGTATACGAGTATAACACGTCGGCGTCGTTGCGAGGGTTTACGAGACAGCAGGCGCTATCTGTCCGGTGCAACGGGGCACGGAGACCCGCCAACAGCTGCGGCAATCGTCGCTAAAAGATACGAGAGCGCGCAATGTTTTAACTCGATTCAGAATTACCAGCGCCAACACGTGTACACGTGTATCCCCTTGTTGCGCGTTCACCGCGGCCATTAAAGCCGCGGCTTTAACTGACCCCGGTGGAGCTTCGCCGATATATTTTCCGTAGAGGCTAGTAAACGCTGCAGTAAGTTGCCCGCGAATCCGTCGATCCTTTACATTCCTCAGCCGTCTGAGTGAGCTCGCTTCATCTGGAAATGGCCTGGAGACTTCACGCCAGATTATACACGGAATATATAGAATATATGCTCGCTGTTATCGCTGACAATTTAGATGATTTTGATACCTTCGGACCTCGACTTTGGCAGCCTGTGTGTTACAAACGAGAGACAAAGTAAATAATAATTTCTTCCTTGACACAGTACGGTAGTTAGTTTGTGTGTAGGAAATTAAAAATTGCAAAAACCCACATAACGTGCAGAAATATACAAATTATTTAAAAGTATAGTCGTCGTTGGAACGAAATAAATGTCCACTTAGACACTTTATCGATTTGGTCGACCTTCTAGAAACGTACAAATACGCGTAAAAGTATTATTACTAGTGTGCCTGCCTGTGAATTTCAAGCCACCGCGATAATCCTATTTCTCTATCTTCTAATACGAGACTCTACTCTACGCACTGGGATCCGTAGACTATAGATAACGAGAAAACAAAGAGCCAATCGTCAAAATCTTCCCGTCGCTGCAACTAGGAGACAATCAATCATCTAATCAACGACTCAAACTCTAATTACGTGCGGAAGCACCCTCGAAGTTCCTCCTCGAAGGCTGGAAACCGAGGAATTCCATTAAAGTACAGGCTCGTTCCATCGAGGGAGAGCTGCAAGAAAATACAGGGTAACTCGATCCCGCGGCCAGATCGAACAAAGCGGCGCTATTCGTGGCTCACGAGGGGGAACGAACTGCTCGATATCCTTTTTTCACCGGAAACGGGACCACGTACCGCTGGCTGGTCGCGGGTGCTCTTATTAAAGCGAAGCACGCTGTAATTCTCCGCGATCCGCGTTTCAAAGCGCGGTGAACTATAACGATTTCATTAGTCGTAGGTTCACGACGCGGAATTCCACCGCACCGTCTTTGCGAATCGTTTCATCGCGAGTCCCGACCCGGTTCACGGCCAATGAAAACGCGATCGGGCTTCTGCTTCAGGCTCCTCCTCTACTTTACTCGTTTTCTGCCTCCACCGAACACCAAGCCGATTAATCGTCGACGAAAGCCTGCTCGAACGCTTATCGTGGAAAATTTCTATCGATACATTATTACGCGCATTGTAGGAAACTTTCTGAAATTTTGTTAGCTCCGCGACGAGACACAACTATGAATCCTGATTACGATAGTACGATTTGAAATAGTACGTCTTCGGATTCGGAGCTAATGAGATTTCAAAGCGTTTTTGATACAGTGTATACGCGAAAGGTTCTCTAAGAATGGGTAGAAATATTTTTGCGAGCCGCTCTACACGATCCGCGTACAATTTCAAACTTTCGTAAGATCCGAACAATTTAACCGTTTTTCCTTTCTGGCGAGATAAAAATGTTATCAGCGTATTCCTGGAAGAAAACATTGGTACTTTGAAACTTACAACTCTTTTGGTTCATAGGCATTTAACGGAATAGGTGTTCCAAAGAAAAGGAATAATTATCATTGGCGATGAAACAGCTGCCTGGTGAAATAGCTCTGAGGCTAAGAATCTCGCTAGCGTGGTCGCAGAATCGGGGTGCCGGATCTTCATGCACAATGAACGCGAGCGCAACGAGTTACCGCGATGATGCGGTTTCCTGCCGGAAGAGTTGACCAGGGTATCGTAAAGGAACTTCTTTCTTAGGTAGAAGCCTGGAAAATGTTCACCGGGATGCCACTTTTTCCCCCTGCGTGGCCAAAAGAAATTGAATCTGTAGTTTCGTTGGTAACATCAACACCTGGTAACGAGTCCAGTGGATATCTTGAAACCAGCTTGGAGAAGTCATTAAAAAGATGAAGCAGCTAACAAGATCGTAATAGGAAGCAGCGGATCTATTAGAATGTTCAATCGTTTTTCCAGCCACCGCCTACGGTAATTTAAGGTTGGCTAGCTTTCCATAAATTATACTTAGAATTTCGCCATTGGTATAATTGAATTTCATAGACTATTCTCTGCTACTTAAAAGGAAGAACATAAATTCTCGTCTCTGTTGAAGCCGGCCATGTGACTACCGAATTCCTGATGGAATGTTAAAGTTCGACATCCGTGAAAGGAAACCATTTCTCAAGGAAATCTTCGAACGGTAACGATAACGGAAGAAAAGAATGGAAAAGAAAGGACGAGAAGGAAGTTTCGCAGAGACGTAATAACTCTGGCAAAGATTAGACGGATAAGAGAGAACCGTCGAGACGTCCACTTCGCGAGATAAGATTCGGCGGAGACGACGCTTTCAAGGCTTTCGTATCGATAATGCAACTTTGACCGACCAGTCGTACAACATCGAATCGCTCAATTACCTGGTCCAGGTATAAACCGTGCAACGAGTCGCATACGCGGCGCAAAGGAAATAGGAAAATCGACCGACACTGAGTCCTGTCCAAGCGATCGTTCTGCTGTCGGCCGATCCATCTTTTTCCTGTCAATTCTTCTGCCATGCCGATCGCCTTTGCAAATTCCCGGTATATCAAACAATTTTACAACACAAAGGCACGGTAAGACCGACGAATCGAAGAAATACATCACTTTGCATCCGAAATCCATCTCTGTACCCGATGAACGTGTCGATGCTCGTCGACGATCCTTGTAGATTATTTCGATAGAGTTTGACGAGAATTCGTTGATTGCCGAGTAATTTCTGACACTGGTGACCACCGAAGTCTGACCACTGCTTGGGATTGAGATTCACGAACAGGGGAGACCTCGTGGTTGTCAATTGTTCAAAGCATGTTACGTCGGACGTGTGTTTTAAGCAAAAGCTTGCATGTCGATTCCGCACGATCGTTATAGAAGTTGCAATATTACAGGTAAGAGATGTCCACGTATTACACGACCGTTTCAGCTAACAAAATCGGTACCGATTAGAGAACATCCTCAATTTCTGGCTCGTTAAATCGACTTTCAGTCACGTGTTGGTCTCGGAAGGAATGTAATTAGTCTTACCGGTATAGCGATTTAATTGGCGAAAGTAAACGTGCCTAGCGTCCACGAGTTAACGTTTCTTCGAACGAACTTGAAGGGCGGATCTTCAGGAGGTGGAAGAGCGAGAAGCGCGAGGATATCGTAAAGATTTATGACTGCTGAATCGACGTGGAAACACGCTGTCACGGAACGCGGAATCCATCTTGGAAACTCGTACACGAACTGAAAAATGCTTGCAAACTGTCGACAGACACCAGGAACGGGTGAATCTGAACAGGATTAGGCTAGTTTCCAAGTCAGCCGAACGGACAGCCTAGCCGTGTCGCGCGACACTTTCTCGACGACTGGTCTCTAATGATCGCTCGCATTTGTCGAATTTAATTCCGGATACTCGATCTCTAAATGCCTCGGGGCGAGACGAAAGCCAGCTGCCGATGGAATCGATTCGAACATATCCCTGCCGGAGTTCAAGAGGTTGGATAGTTATCGGAAACGCGGCTAAAAACGATAGTAGCTGTAGGAGGGGAATGAAATACTATCTTGACCCTATTTACGAGCCAGCCGGTTCGTAGATCCTTTGCCCATCAATCGAACGCTTGAACCAGCGTCTAGCAAAATACAGTTTCTTTGATTGCAACTAAATATATACGTATTGGAAAACTAAAGCGCGCGTTGGACATTTAACCGTTTCGTAGAGAGATAAATCCCTGAAAATTTTCAACGACAAGTAATAATAAAATTATTCGATGAATGTTCTTGGCTATGGCTTCAAACGAATTGTTTCGTTTCAGATGGGACGGTCGACGATGTCGTACATCGACGAGACGTAGGTCCACAGCGTGGAGAATAATTAGCGAAGATAGTGCGTGCATGGCGAGCGAGGAAGAGATTGACAGGGCCAAGAAACGGCCCGTTAAAAGCACATTGAAAATCTCGCGCGCGTGTATATACCTCGCAAGCGACGTTAATCCATTTTCAGATAACCGTGCTCGCTGGTCGCTTAACCGTAACAAACTACATAGCCCGTCTCTGTTTCCTCTCTGCTCAGACAAAACGACGACAAAAGCCGGTTCTTTCGCGAATTTTACAATCATCTGGCGAACGTATCCTCCGCTCGAAATCCCTCGAGCTTTAAACGTCAGTCTCCGATTGTGAGATTTCCACGCGAGAGTAAAATCTAATCTAATCGGAGGAAGTAAATTGCGTGTGAATGAAAAATGTACTTCGTGTTTAGTGGCACCATTAACGATTATGGCCATGAATCGAAGAATACCGCGGGAATTATACCAGTAAAAGAGATTCTTTATAGTTCAATGGTTTGCTATAAATGGACGTTAATTGGAAGATATTACGGCAGATCGCAGCGGACTCGGTTACTTTTCGTTGCTACGTAATTCCAGTTAACTACTTTTGTTTGTTAGTCTTGCAACGACACGGAAGGATACATTGAAAATATGCAATTTCCTCTTTTATAGATCACACTAACTACCATCAACTACGATCACTTGCTCGCAAACAATTACAACGAATATGAAAAGTCACGCAAGAAACCACGAAAGCCGAGTAACGATTCAAGCTCTGGCAGTTCGCTACTGCGAGCTTCGTTGCCACCGAGTACACCCAGTATTTTCAATTTCGAATATCATTTCACGGCACGTTTAATTCGTCGCAGACGTACGTTTCACGCGTGTACGAGTTAACGGGGGTTCGATACACAACGGATGCCTCTTTTCCCGATTTTCATGCGTTTCGTTCGTTTCTATTTTGTGTCAGAAGCAAAGCTGCCTATCTCTGTCTGAAAGCCGAGCCAGCTATCACAGGATTTACAGATAAATCCATTTGACCAAAGATAATCACGATGGCGGACGGACAACTTGATCAAGCCTCGACGATCTTGGTCCGATACTTTTTTTTTTTTTTATTTCTTTCCCTTATTTCTCTCTCCCTTTTTAGTTCGCAGTTGCGCAATCTTTCCCGTGCTTTGAACGGTCTCGTTTCACCGTCTGCTCCGCTCCTTCGAGCAGATTTATTCTATTTATTCGCTCAACCTCGAGGGAAGTCGGCCGATTACGTCGAAATTCCTTCTCCAAAGCCCTCCGATCCGACCCCTTTCCAATATAGCTATCTCTCTTTCGCTCTCCTGTAGCCGAGGTTCGAGTGTTTACTCGCGTGTTCGAGTTCTGTCAGTATCACACGCTCTCCGCCAAACAAATCGATCGTCTCCTATCGCCGCCTCTTTTCGCCGATTTTCGCCCGCCTTTCGACTCGACCGATCCCCCGGGACTACCAAGGGACTTGTGCGATAGACGCAAGAAAACAGGGAGCGTAGCAAGATCCAACCACTTGGTGCCAATGTCTTCCAAGAAACGTACGGATATTTTCTCGCGGATTCGATTCCCCAAAGTTCCTTCGAGAATATACCTTAAACGAAATGGCAATGTTACGTGTACTTACATGTCCAAGGATCGGCCACGTTGAACGACCGGCTTAGGTACGAAGTTCTCGTCGCCTGGTGCGAGGAGGATCGGCTTGGCAACCGATGGAGTCGCGCGTGTGAACGTCCTTCGACACAACGTGCACGCTATCCGGGCCTCACAGCCGCGTCTTCCCTTCTATTGCGGCGTCGCACCTCCTCATCTCGCCGTCACTTGCCCACGCAGAGATTCTTCCTCACTTTCCACCAAAACTCCCAAGAATCTTAGTCCTGGACGCACGAAAATATACAGAATATTCTTTCGGTTTCTGTTTCAAGGTTGATCAACCGATGAATCGTCGAAAATGTCGAGAGCAAACAGGCCAGGGTGTCGCGTTCCGAACAAACCCCCTCCGCTTCCCACGAATCAGTCTTGTCCGCCGCTGCGTCGAGACGCGAGAAAACAGAGGGTGGAAGGGTGGCGAGACCGCGATGAAAGGGCAGGTCAGTGCGTCGCCGGAGGATACAACCTGCCGAGATCAGTCACGCTGTCGAACATACGATATCCTTCTGCACACGAAGCGGCCAGTGACACACGCGATCCTCGTCGGTAAAAATGACAAAACAAAGGTGTACGAATACTGGTTCACTCTAAACGCGACAAACGACGACGAGGACACCGAGAAGAGGAACGAAACGGTGGACGAACGACCGAACGAACGAGGCGGCTGAAAGCACCGGAGAAAGAGTAGGAGTAGTGCGAAGAAGCAACGGCGAAGAGGGGTGTACCAAGCGATAGTCCAAGGTGGGGAGAACGATTTGGGTGGCAGGCGACGACTGGGGGTGGCTCTGAAGCCCGGTGGTTGTGCTCTTGCTCTTGCTCTTGCCTGCCTGCCTGCCTGCCTGCCTGCCTGCCTGCCTGCCTGCCTGCCTGCCTGCCTGCCTGCCTGCCTGCCTGCCTGCCTGCCTGCCTGCCTGCCTGCCTGCCTGCCTGCCTGCCTGCCTGCCTGCCTGCCAGTCTGCTTCGCCTACCTAAAGGCTTGCTTGGCTATCTGGTTGCTTGGTCGCCAGCTAGCTCGCTTTTGCTTGCCTCGCTTTTGCCACTCTACCTCCACTCTCTTTTTCTCTCTGTCTCCGTTACACTCGTCGTCTCGCTCTCTCTTTGTCTGAGTATGTCTCTTTGGTTGCGCAGGACCCGCCGCGCGACCCGGCCAAACCCAGAACCCGGCGTATAGGTACCGCGGGCTCGCATTCGAGCTCCAGCCACCCCAGCTGCTCTATCCCCACCAAACCAGTCAACCCCCTCGGCCAGTGATGTGTCGACTGTCCTCCGGACCACGCCGAAATGTAAATTCAAGGATTTCTGTTACTGCCTGTTATAAGAATTGTCTTGTTTAATTATTTGTAAATTACACGCGCTGGTAACTGTGGATTATTTGAAAATTATAACGATATATTACTACTAGTGAATCAATTCCATTTACATTGAAAAAAAGGACGATGGGAGATCAATGTATCAAGAATGTTTAAAAAAATTTTTTGAAGAACGTTTTATAAAAGTTATAAGATTGGAATTAGGGATGAAAATTTGAGATACGTACGTGGAGAGCAACTTTAGCGATGAATTAGTACGATTTATGAACGACGGAGCGTCGAGGGGCGGAGGCGAATGGACGATTAACGACAAGCTAGCGGCGCGGCGATAGGCCCGTGTCATACCGGGGTGTATTAGTAAAATTTTATTTCGAGCACTCGAAAACCGGCTATTACAGTCTCGAAAAAAGAAGGAACGGTCGAGGCTGCTCGAGGTGAAGACGTTGCCCGTCCTACTTTTCTTCCTCGCCACTTCTGTGCTCCCCGTTATTTCTTGTTTCTCGTCGGCTGAACGCTTCCCCTCTCGAATAGCCTGCAATCAAATACGTGCGCGTAAATGGACCATTTCCAGTCGAGCCGAGAATTTTAGGCCATTCGAGGCGAACGTTGGCGAAGATAATTAAAAGAAAACCGCAACACCATCGATGTTCGAGCTTGGCGCATATTTCACGCATAAATTCAGTGGATTGGGAGCAAAGAGACACGATTTTCTTCCAGTCAATTAATTAAGAAGAATAATCACCCGTTTGCAGGGATAACAATTATCGATATCAGAATGATATTGATAAAGCATTGTTAAACGATTCGAGCGGGAATTATCGATTGCGAGTCGCGGCAGTTCGCTTCTCTTGAATTAGTTAGACAACAAGCCACAAAGCTGGGCTTCCCTCTGCCTCTACACTCGTCCCTCCCTTCTCCACCTGTGATGCTAAGTAATTGCTGCAACGAAATGTTACTTGTACAAATAAGTCGTTATCAGAAATGGTCTGATCCATTGGGGAGGGACGGCACGAATCGCAATTTGCGTTATCAAACTCTAGTACCTGGAGAATAATACAGATTCTTAAAATAATGTTTAACAAGTAATGATTTATAAACGATCTACGATCTAACAGACGTTATTAATGATTTCAGAGGTGGTACTACAAAAAAAAAAAAAAAAAAAAACGATCAATAGAACGCTCCTCATAGGTAGCTATTTCAAAAAGCTCATGCATGCGAAATAGTTAACAAGACAAACACAGAAAGCTCTAACAAGCCTATATTTACGTGTATGCGAAAGATATCCGTCTCTGTTGCAGCCGTTCCATAATTTATCGCGCGAAGGAGTGTAGTTAACACGAAGCCAGGCTGTCATTTCGCTCGCGACAATGCCGCGAGATTATCCCGCCTCGAAGAGACCACATAATGATACTAAATTTCAGGCGACGAGGCTATCGCTCGAAGCTTGCTTGTGTTTTTAGAAACCTGCATTTAAAGTATCCGCCAAGCGTGCAGTTGTACCAAGTCTAGACTGTATCTTAATTGCGCGTCGATGCTTCAGAATGTAAATCTCGCGACAGGATGAGAAGGTAGTCCTTGCATGAGATGTTGCGTTGTTTTATCGCTTCGAGTGAACGTTCGTAAATAATGAAATTCAGTTATATCATAGAATAACGTCCAATTCTTCTTGCTCGTCATAATTTAGAACCTGACGATATTATCTTTCGTTTTTAATGCACACCTTAAAATGAAAGATGTTTTATACGTAAGAAGGGTAAGTAGTTAAGAATATGTATTACAGAAAAATGTTAAGTTACATTCGAAAATGGTTTGCCCTGACTGTCTTCCGTCGCTTGAAGTGGTCCTAGGCTCTTGAGTGTCGACTTACGGCACTAACGACAACGCCAGCCCCCTCCAAACACCAATTCTACCCTCTCCTTACGCTCCCCCTCTCCAGGTCAAGCTCCGCGATCAGCATCGAGCCGCACCACCGTATACCTATTTCAGCATGCCGTACTCACTCAATGAGTCTGAACGAAACTCCTGCGTTTTCTTAACCAACATCTATTACTTATTACATATTTCTTCCACTCAACTACGACATCTATGATTTAAACAAACAAAAAAGAATGATTCGTGATTAAACGATTGTTCGATCTCCCTCAAAATATTCCAGTTCATGTACAAACAACCTACATTATTTTATAACATTTTTATCTTTTACCTCGAGGAAACAAGCGCACTGGAAAAATAGTCGAAGGCCTAAGACACCATTTTTCAACACAGAGATACTCAACTTCCAAGACATGATTGACATGCTCCACTTCTTCCCCTACGAAATCCACTTTTTCTTACTTCACCGCAAGGCTGGTAATCATTCTTTCTCTCTACCTTCATTCCCACGTGATCCGGAGAAGGCTGATCTCTCGGCTGCGTTGTCTGCGTCCAATATTTCGGTTTAACAGTCTTTGCAAATTTATATTCAGACCTGATCCTTTATACGTATGTACGTAACTGCAGATTCTGTAGCGAAATTTTTAAGCAAATTCTCACCAAATATTCGTGTAGTTGAAATCGTGGCCACGAAAAATGAAACACTTGGTAGAGACAGAGTAGAAACGTAAAGGGCGAAAGTACGTGATACACAGAAATAAACGGTCAATAAAGATTTTACAGTTCTCAAGGATTTAGCTTAGCACGTTGCTCTCGTAACAGTATTTTCCAATATATATGTATCCTAAAGCAAGTTTTTTCTGTGTCAGATATGAAGTCTCACTCGATTCATTCTACCTTCTTTTTTTTCTTTTTTAGTTAGAACTATCATTCTAAGATGTACTTTATTTGTTAGCCAAAGTTAACACCAAACTTTTCTATGGAAGGAAGTCCATTCTTTGCTATGTAACAAAACAACGAATCAAGGAGGGTAAAGAATCGCTCATTACCTCTTTATGATTAAAGCCGCGGTGTCAGGTTTCCTTGGCAAAAATTCAGTTACCTTCACCCTTGTACAAACTCTCTTGATTCTCATCGCTTAAGAGCTTTGCAGTTTCTTCTTTCTCTATGTTCTCTCGAACACGAAACTCTAACAAGGGGAGACGGATCCGGGAACGGAACAAACAATTTTCTAGTCAATCGTATTCCGTGAACGAGTCGTTGGCATACAACGAAGATACGCGTGAAAGTCCGTGCTGTGATAATTAGGCAGAGATCGGAGTTTTCTTCTAGTTTCGTATACGCGTCAACTTCGAAAACACGCGGCTAAGATTTCTTTCTTCTCGAATGGACCATCGATCGATGATGCAACGAGACGGATAAAAAAAGGAAAAGCTCGATGTATCTGGTAAAAATACTTTGAACGATGCTTAATAGCAGAGAGCGGAGAAAGGAATTTTTGGTGGGCTATCGACATACATCACGACTTTTTCCACTGTGCTTCAATTTCTAAGCATCAGGGGATCCTGTCGAGCCGCCCCCAAAGCAGAAAACGAATCGATAAGCCGGCGGGAATCGGGCAAGAAATATTCGCGTGAAACACGCCATTTTAAACACCGACTAAATTACCGAAGCGCGTGAGAAAACGAAGTGGCCGATTTCTTTTTGCCTTTTCCTTTCTTTTTCTTTTTTTACTTCGAGTTGCGACGTGGTTCGTTGCGAGACAAACTTAATGTTGACGTTGAAGAACTCCATCCTTGCCACCGCGAGCGATCTCGACGCTATTTTCAGCTCAACCCTGAATCTTAATGAGCGTTACAATCATGCTACTAGAGTAGGCAGAGCTTTGGGACCTCTGTCGAGGTTCTTGGACAAATTTAAGAATCCTTCCACGCACGGCACGCTATATCTCGTCGTCGTAATTCGCTTTCTCTTACGAAAGATTGCTATCATTCGCTTATAAATCTCTTTATACGCTATGAGATTGTCGAAGATGAAGGTTTTAAAAAGTGCATTACGATGCAGAGATAACGTAATGGAAAATGTAAAACTTGCCCAAAAGGTTTACAAAACAACGTATATGTATAAAGTCGTGATAGTCTTTTTCAAATGTCGATACTTAATATACTTAAACGTCGAACGACGGTACAACGATAAACGTTCTCTTCAACGTCTTCGAATGACCAATAAACTTTATCCAGTCGTTCTACCTCCGAAGAACAGTTTCGTTTGTTAAAGATGAGATATAATCCCAGTCTTTAATTTCACGCGCAATGCCAATTTTCAGACACCAGTTTTATCGCAATCGACGCCCTGGTAAGTTCGTTTCTTCCGTTCTACATTTAAAAAGCAGCGCAAAAAGATTTACTCTCTTCGCTGCCAACGGATCGATGCTGTGAGCAAACAGCGAACACTACGTCAAAATCGTGCAACGTTAGTATTCATCCGAAGGGAACGTTTATTGCGCTTTACTGGCTTCGAAACGAAGAAAAATGTCATCGACATTGCGCAGAGCGAGTTTTTCTGAGTGACTTGCACTCTCTACTCGATCTCGGAAACTATACATATATCATTTAACGAGGAGCGAACAGAGATCAAGGACGATCAAGAACGCGTAGAAACGCTCGAATATGATGGAATATATGCAAGGGGAGACTCATGCTCGATTGCCTGTATCTCCATGGTTAGAGATGGTTAGCGATGGTTAGAGATTGAAACGTGGTCGCGGAAAGAATTGGTTGGATTTATGGCCGATCGAAGTGGTTTCGTGCTTCTTTCTTCTTTCTCTTCTTTCACCTTTCTCTTATTTTTTTTCCTCCTCTCCTTATTTTGTACTTTTTCTGTTTTTGTATCGACATTGATACAACCCGACGGAGGGTAGACTTTCTTTCTACCAGTGTCCAGATACTTGTATATCGAAAGTCTTTGGAAAGTCGAAATCTTTGAAGTTAGGCGGAGATCTTAGCTATAGCATTATCTAGAGTTTAGTAATGGACTGTAGATCGTAACGTGGGATGGCAGAACGAAATGCATATTCACCACACCGAATCTCGTTAATATCCCTAAGGGACACAGAGCCACATAGTTCTGCCTTTCTTTTTCCATGGTTCTAGTTGAAAATACGTATCGCCGTGTAATATCGATGAAGATAAAGAATGCTCCATTCATTTGTATTCATTCTATCTTCTGCATCGAGCATGGATGACACTTGGAAAGTCTTCTTGAAAAAATTCTAGTAACACAAAATTCTGATATAACTCTCTTCGCGTGACTTAAAAAAATTGGCAATAAAATTTCCTTATATTTATTCAAAACATATTACTTTGCATTTACTTAAATGTCTGAATGGCTATACCAATCAAATACTACAATTATCTTATTATAAACGTCAAAATCAAAATGACGAGAACAGTCGATTTCCCAATGAAGCTTTATCAGGTGATTAGCAATGCGATAGTTAACGTTAGAGCGAAGATTAGATACACCATGCAAAGATGTAGTCAAACATAGAAGGGAAGGGTATAGCGGCGCTGATATACTAATTGAATTAGTTATTTCGAAGCAGAAAGTTAAGGGCACGTCTGCGCCAAGTTTTCAAGCTGAAATAACTCGGAGAATCGACGTGCTAGTAAGGGTGCTCGCGTACTCACCCTGCAAAGTTCTTATTAAGCTGAAAGTTTCGTTTGATATCGAGTATGAATATTATTTAATTATTAATTCCAGGGTTCACTGTTTGATCGATTTCGCTTTTGTAAAACGATTCGATCTCGTGCGAAGTACAAAACGACTGTGATCAATATGAAATAGTTAGCTAGTCAATTCTCGAAAATTCACTACGTACCATCGTACACGCATTACACTTTATAGTCTGCTCGTTTTTCCGCCGATAAATCTGCGCTCCACTGGTCAGTCCGTTGAAATATTTGAATAGTTTGCATGAGAAAAGGCGTGGAATACAAATTACGAGCAATAGAATCCTTTTTTTACTCGAGCGAACACAAATGGAAAAGAAGAGGTGCGTGTTGTATGCTAATTTGGGAAAGTTTCACAAATGTAAAAAGAAAACGAAGAAAACTTGTACAGTGCATATGATAATTAGAAAAAGAAAGTAAGGAAAGAAAAATTATTACATTACTTCTTAACCGAAGTCGAAGAATAAAATCCTCGGTTGCATGATCCTCCTTTATGTAAAGAGAATATACGTATAACAAGGTCGGCGCAGCACAGTTTATATGTGATATAAGAAGTTATAACGCAAACCTTCCACGGCAGTAGTAGTACCTATATTAATACTATCCGTGGAACCCTGAATTGAGATTTATACTTTTATTATGATTATTTGTGATTAAATCGCAATTCCGATGTAATACCTATCTAATCAGAACATATAATTCTACAATATTCACATTTCTTCTATTTTACCTAAAAAATAAACAATCAAATTCAATGTCACTTTATTTCAATAAGTTAACTAAAAATTGACGAAATATGGTTGTAACATAAGGAATTGTTCGAGGACCTGTATTCGCTAATGAATTGCGAGGATTCCAAAGAACGAGAGAAAAGGAGAGGAAGCTAATAGCATGCCGGTCCTGTGTCAGGTTATTCTACTTAGGCATAGATATAGACTGGAACGATTTCAGCAGTTTCGCCTCACTTTCAGGACTATGATATATACAAGCAGCTTCTCCATTCACGGCTGTAACAATAATGTACAACGCATTAACACGTGTCAGCGATGTAAATTGAGCGTTGGCGCAAAACCGCACTAGTTTTTCGATACATATTCATTAGTGGTAATCAAATGATTAATATTCCTTCGTATCGTCTAATTTCATCGAGCTTCTCTGATATACATTATTATTAATGCCAACTAATTAGGCGAAGGACGCAATTATAGTTGACGAAACACTCACGGCCGAGTTCCACTCGTTCAAGTGGAAATTCCCTTCGAAATTACGGAACATGAACGGAAATTGAACAAGCCAGCAAGTGTCGTGTTTCGGTAAAAGTTACAAAATATTTCGAGCATGGAAGCATAATTAAAACTGGATAAAACATACCGTTACCGTGGCATCGATAATGGCACGCGTGTTAAACGAAGAATATTTTATATCAGTCATCGCCAAAATAAATATCAAAATAATCGAAAATTATAGTTCATTGGCGAATTGAAACATAACTTCAGTTATTGTTCGAAAAAGATTTACTGCGCGTGAAATAAAACATAAGAAAGCCATTTTCTCTAAACTTGATTCTGAAAAGAAATACACATTTCCGTTCTGAGTATATAAAAGTGTACAATTTGTGTACTATGCATAATGTAATTCAAAGATTTTTAAATTACATAGTTTAAAAAACAAATCAATTACCAAAGTATAAGATCCTGGAAAGTGCAGAAAATAGCGTAGCATTGCATGTTTAGTCTCTAGATATGTTTTTGTCGACATGGTACTTGAATGATCGCGTGCTGATTGAGCGACATTTGTCGGACCACTGTCGGACACTGTTTCACTTGTACGATCAAATGCTATCGTCACACAGTGATTGCACCAGATACATCTAAATACGTCTGTCGGTTACTACTCCGACAAAACTTATCATTTCGGGGATAAGGTTCCTATAACTGTTCCATACACATGAATTATCGAGGATACATGGATAGGACCAAATAAAAATTAACAAGCACTATATGCAACTCGCTTAGATGATTCGACTGATTTGCGATGTAGCCTTTGACAACATATTTTCAGAAATTCACTGCTTTGATACCGTTCACGAAAGAATTTAATTTATCATAGAATTAAGAAACAAGGTGGATAGGAGCGCGTGGGAGAATCCATTACTTCATGTGTATGGTTTTCTAAAAATCTCGATCTTTTCTTTATTATACATAGTAACAATCGTAAACAATACATTCTTACCGAATTAAGTATTATTCTAAAATTCTTCATACGAACATATAGTGCTTCAAATTCGATATTACCTCAATTCATAGAATTCGATCCTCAAATGTTGTACGCACTAAGAAATCTCGATATCGCGAGCTCTTTGAAATGCTGAAACGAGGGCATTTAATTGTACCGCTTCACTACAACCAATAGATACTCTTTTCTCTATTTCGGCTAGTTTAATTACCAAATCGATAAGTACGGAATCTGGAAATTCGACTAAAACGAAATGATTAAACTAATATCTTCGCTTATTTTTTTATGAAATTGATAACTAAGAGACATACTTTTATTTACAAATAGATGCAGTTCTGTTAATATATCCTGCAATGCCAGTCCTTTCTTTAGTTTTATGTCTTGTATTTCTAAACATGCGTTAAGGCAATCGTAATTTAAAAATGAATAACTACAGTTAATTATATAAAAAGGATACTACAATAACATAATTCATATGATTCATTCAACAACCAATTGATGATATTTTTTATATCAATTGGAAGAGGATGTCCTACACAAGAATAAACATTTTCTTCTGTAACTGCACTGAAAGCAAGCGAAGTACTTTGGAGGACATTCAAAACTTTCCTCATATCTCCTCCACTCAATGTTATCAATGCTTGTTTTCCATCCTCCGAAACATTTAAACTGAAGCATATATAAAAGTGTTAGTAATAGATACAATATTTTATTGTAATTTATATACCTACTTCTCTTCTTTAATAATGGCATCTAGCCTTGGTAAAATTTGGTCTGTAGACAAAGGGCCAAACCTAAATTTAGTGCACCGAGACTGAAGGGCAGGGATAATTTGACTGAGATAATTACATATAATACAAAACCTTACATTGTCTGTGTACTTCTCTATTACTGAAACAATTTTTGCATAGAATGTGTCTTTCATACTTAAAGCAAGTAATTCATGTTACAACTTACTTCTCCTAAGAGCATTCTGGGCATCCTTTGTCATAGCATCAGCTTCATCAAGGATGATTAATTTAAAACCAGATCTGTACATTGTGCCTGTACTTGCAAAGCTAAGGATCTGTCCTCTAACTATACCAATACCTCTATCATCTGAAGCATTCATTTCTAATACCTGTATGGAAAATAATACTGTATATAAACCATAGTAAGTTGTACAAAATAAAGATGATATATAACAAAGAATCAAACCATTGAATTAAATTGGGCTGGTGTATATAATTTACGTGCACAAGCAAGTATTGTACTTGTTTTCCCTGTACCAGGAGGTCCATAAAAAAGGAGATGGGGAAGCTGATTTTCATCAATGAATTTATTTACTGTAATAAAAAATAATAATTTAATAAACGAGTGATAATCATACATTTTTGCAATATCATTAAATTCACACATATACTAACTAGTTTTTATGATTTCCTCGTGAGATATCAAATCATCTAATTTTTTCGGTCGATACTTTTCCACCCTGAAAGAACAAAATAACAATGTTATTCTTTATACTTATTCGATTATTTTTGAAACTCCATTGTAGATGACATAAACTTTACCATGGTAAATTGGTGGTTTGAGTAGGTTTCTCTGTCATAGTTTATAATTCAAACTTGTATGATAAACTTTAAAAAGTTATCTAAAAGGTTAGAATCTACACAGGTTTTGGCGCTCATTTGATCAATGCTGGTTGCGAGTAACGAAAATGCGCCATTTCTTTATTTGAATAGCACACGCTGATTGGTTGATATATCTATCGAAATACATTATGCAAAATATATTAATAATTCAAATTGTTTTACATCTAATGATAAGCGAACATAAATCGAAAAACAAAAGACTGGCATCCAAAGATCGTATGATATTCGTTAGACTAATGAGTAAAAATAAAAGTCATGAGTAATTCAGAATTGTGTCACAGAACCCCTGAGCATATATTCTTTATCAAAATCCGATTTAAATTAACTCTGCCAAAATACCAAAATGATGAGAACTTAAAAACTGAATTACTCGATATAATAAAACGCGGAAACATGACACGTTACTACGAAGATGTATGTAAGGCATTCGACTGGAAAATTGACGAGAATCTTCTCGATGCAATGAAGCATGAAAACGAGCTTACGTGGAAGGAATTAGAGTCCTCTGATAATTTGACTCTTGAGGACACTGAAAAAAGAAATTGGCGAGAAAAGTTCGAGTTCTTTTGTGAAACTGGTAATCTCGATCGTGCCACAGACATTGCGAAATCCGTCATAAACGACGAAACTAATTCATCCAGCATCAAAGTCGAAGCTGCATTCGGTTTGTTTAGAATAGCACACATAAAAAATAATATTCGCTCGATGGGGCAAATAATTACCAAGATAACAAATCTGATGGAAGGTTCTCATGCATCAGGCAGCAATTGGTGTTGTCGTAATAAATTGAAAGTGTACGAAGCTGTTTACTATCTGGCAACGCGAAACTTTCCTCGCGCTGCGTGCCTTTTGCTGGACTGTATCCCAACCTTTGAATCCTATGAACTATTGCCATTCAAAGAGGTCGTAGAATACACAACATTATCAGGAATAATTTCCTTATCCCGATCGCAACTTGATTCTCGATTCAACAATAATGGCCTCCTGCAACAAGCTTTGCTCACTGAGGCTCCCAAATACAGAGCATTTTTTTATTCTCTCTATGATTGTCACTACAAAGAATTCTTCGAAAATCTCGCCTGGATAGAATGCGAGCTTAGAGCAAATCCTTTGCTTCATTTCCATTATCGTTATTACGTAAGAGAGATGCGTTTGAGGGCATACTGTCAGCTATTGCAAGCATACAGAACCATCAATTTAAGTAGAATGGCGACAGAATTTGGCGTGACAGAAGAATACATAGAACAAGAAGTGGCACATTTTATTGCTAATGGTAAATTGCATTGTAAAATCGATAAAGTGGCTGGAATGATCGTTACCATCAGCGCTGCTGGTTGCAACAGAGGGCAAGCACCTGATGTTTCATGCGATCGAGGATTAATTTATCAAAATATCATAAAAAGAGGCGATGCGTTACTTAATCGATTAAAAAAGCTTGGTCAAGTTATAGATTATTAATTTTATGATAATTTATTCTTCAATGATAGTCTGACATGTCATTATATCAATGACAATATTATTATATACATATGTAAGTTTCGTACTCGTGTGCAGTCGTAATTACTGTTACACTTGATCTTCAACCTTAGGTAAACTTTCATAGCTCAGGATTTAAGATTTACTAGGATATTCAAAAATTTTTAACGTCGAATTATGTTTAAAGTAATTCGTATTCCCACAGTATTGAAAAACTTCAAGTCGTTTCGAAATTGATATTCAAACGTGCATTCACTAGTTACTAGTTTTAAGTATAAGCCGGAAGTGATTGAAATATTTGCGTCAAGTATGTCAAGAATCTGACATATTTTTAAGTGTTTAATAGTATCTTAAATAGTATTTGTCAATTAAAAAAAAAATATGTCTTAAGTTTCTTTTTTACAAATGTTGTAACTAAATAAGTGGCGTTAGGAATCTTCCAGTTCAATAAACCATTTACTTTCTAACCTTATTTAATCCTGTATATATTCTGAAACGTTCTGTTTCGTTTTAACCGAGATAGTAATTATTTTTTTCACAAGTTTAATGAAATAATGGCGAAACGGCTTCTCACGAAATATCCTCGATCTATTTACAAAGGAACCAAAGAAATTAAGCAATCTTTCAATTATTTGCTTGTACTGGACTTTGAATGCACTTGCAAAAAATACGAGAAAATTGACCCGCAAGAAATTATCGAGTTTCCCTGTGCAGCAGTGTCTACGACAAGTTGGGAAGTTGAAAATGTCTTTCACGAGTATATTAAACCAAAATACCATCCCCAGCTTACTCCATTTTGTACAGAACTTACTGGAATCATACAGGACCTGGTAGACAATCAACCTTACTTTCCAGAAGTGTTTGGAACATTTTGTAATTGGTTAGAAGAACATAAATATTTTAAAGACGGGAACAATTCTGCATTTGTTACATGCGGTGATTGGGACTTAAAGTTCATGTTACCAAGCCAGTGCGAGTTAGAGAATATATCATTACCTAAGCAATTTATGAAGTGGATAAATTTAAAAGGTAGTTTTTGTGATGCAACAGATCATTATCCACGAAATTTAACAGATATGCTTTCACATCTTAACCTTCCTTTGGTTGGAAAATTACATTCTGGAATATCTGACGTAAAGAATATGGTCCAAATAATACAAGCTCTCCAGTCACAGCATAATGTACAATTTAAGATAAATAATGTACATCATGATGTATTAAGGGATATGTTATTAACAAATAAAAATTTTATTGATTAATTTATTTATAGTAAAAATATTGCTGATATAAAAATTAAAAGCTATAGGATAGCAGTATCTGTATCATAAATACTTCAATAAAAAATTAATTCTAAAATTTCAATTTACAATCATTTAACTGTTACTTTTATTTGTACATCAAACTTTTTGTTCTCAGTATAAATTTCAAGAACCGCGTTGAAATTCCGTTCAATTTTTCGTTTACAGTGTATTTTTAGTTGAAAATCTCTTCTAGTAGGTATCATTCCTTCCGCAGGAACGACTTTTAAATACTCCGTATTTGATAAAGCAGTTTCGAACGGTTCTGCCACAGTACAAGGACTTCTTATTGTTACAACTGCTTCTGATCTAGTCGGTGGAGTTAAAATTACAACAGATGGGCTAATGATAAAATCGCTTGCATTCATGCCGTTTTGAAGTGTACTATTTGCTACAAAAGTCCTGAAGATTTCTTTATGTAAACATCAATGTCTATTGAACTTTATGACATTTAAATTATTTGTTACACTCACTCTGAGGGTAGGAAACTTTCACCATTTCCTTCATATATCTGACTATTGTCGCTACAAAGAGAATAAAACATTTGTGATTCGTCGGCATTATCGTGAAGAACGGACATAGTCTCATCGGCGCACACTTCCACCGTTAACATTATTTCATGTTGACGAATCCCTTGACAAAGGTCCCCAAGATTTTGCTAAATAATACTTAGATTTATAAATAATTTAATAATTAGAGAAGTTAGTAAATTCCTTGTTACCTACCACTGAATCTCGTATAGCATTTATATCCGATATTAATTGTTCTCCAGAAAAAGTTTTACATAATGGTTGAATAATATTCCTAAAAGTTTCATTTTCATTTCCACTCAATTCGCCTGTTTCTTTCATTTTATTATACAATCTAAAAATAAAAAATAAAAAATTGAAGAGTAGAATAATTTTTTATAAACTTAACACGTTGACTGCCACGCGTGTTTTCAAAGAAATCTTCGTCAGGCTACGCGTGCAGCAGTACCAAGCGTCCGATATTTTAGTAATGCGAGTCGCTCATGTGGTTTGTTCGCAACATTAAAACCACTAACTGTTGTTGAATATAGTGAAGGAAAGTATGGTATAGATTATTCTGACCAAATGGTTTTTTATGTCATCGCAATTAGAAAAGGAATAAAATGATACAGAAAACTTGGCATTCAACCCCTTCTGGGAATTTCCGTTGTAAACGCTTTAACGGTTTACAAAATTGCAACAAGGAAGAATATAAATATTAGAATATTTAGACAATTATTAGTTGCAAAATTATTAGGGTTGTCTGAAAATACAAAAAATCCTTGTCTTCAACGGAGTCACTATAATATTGCCGTTCAGCAAAAATGATTCCGGAAGAAGCATTAGACGCGCATGCAAACTATGTTATGCAAATAAAAGACGTCGAATGAACCGAACAAAGGCACGAAAGAATTTGAAGAAAACAACGATTTATTGTCCAAATTGTCCCGACCAACCTCAATTATGTATAGAATGCTTTAAAGTTTTACATTCTAAATAATTTTTTTAATAAACCATTTTCGTATTACTTTTATAACAATTCAACAGTTTTATTATTATGGAATATCTTTTCAAATACCTACGACGATCCTTCGGAAGTAGTCAAATAAGCGACACCCGAATATGGGTTACGCGGCTTGGCCACAAACTTTGCTGACATCCGAATACGGGTGTCATGGCAGTCAACGTGTTAATATTACTTACCTACGAATTCGCCAACGCGTAGGTTCATCTCCATGGGTAATTAACAGGGTTCCAACATGTGAGACATTAGATCGTTGCAGTAAAGCTAGATCTTCCTTTCGCGGTTCGAATTCCAGAGTCACCCATTGAACATCTTTCGAATTTAGCAAGAATTCGGTTGGATTTACTTGCCAACTCGATGCCATAGTAGGATATACAGCTGAGATTATTAAAAAATAATTTAGAAAATGATCATTTACAATTCATATACTTAAGATACCTTTGGGTATTAATTTGATTTTAACATAGGAACACAGATCTCCAATATTTTGTAATTTGATTTTTGCACGTGGAGTTCTTCCGCACCTTAAAATACCAAGCGATAACCACATTTTTCCGCCTGTGTCTTTAAATGCTTCTGAAATTTCAACTTTGCTATAACCCCCATAACCATATAGAAATAGCTGCAAATGATATATTACAAATAAATTCAAATATTAATTAATTTATGAGAGTTCCAACATACAATACGTTTATTTACCACTTTCGAAGATCCAGGTTCAGACTCTTCTCTTTTTGGCTCATAGTGTCTGAATATTATTTTTCCAGCCGCTGCGCCAATATGATGAGGACTAAATAGAACTGACAGCATCCTACTTTCCAAACCTTGTAGAGCTAATACAATAGCACCAACGGGCTGTCGTTCTCGAAGAAACTGAGAGAATGTCAAATGTTTTTATAAATGTAAAATATTAATTAAATGATATTCCAGTGGATTAAATATATTACTCGAAAATTTTTTTCACTGTCCGATATAATAGCTTGTATCCTTATTTTGTTGTTACTTGTATTACGAATAGTGAATTCCCTAATTTCTGACTTTCCTGTTTTCACGCTATTCCATATCAGAGCAGCGTGAGTTGTTCTGATAGGAATTTTATCGCCAGTAACAGTTAAACCAGATACTGAACTAAGAGGCGAAATTCTGCCAGATACGCCTGACCTATTATTGTGTAAAATGTCAACATTTAAAACTTTGTAGAAGCTTAATATAACATATAATATTAAATTTACTTGTTTGAAACCACGCTATGCGGAGACGATGGAGAACTAACAGGTGGTAAATACTGAGGTGTATCGCATCGAACATTTTCATTTTCTGCCTCTGTATATGTGTTTGAGTCTCCGATTACAGAATAGTAATGATCATTGCCAGCAGCAGTTAATTTAATTTTTGCATACCTATAAATATATGCAAAAATCAATAAAAAGATATTGATATTATATAGGTTTATAAAATGTCCTCTCACATTTTAGGAGTGTCCGTTGTTTGTTGCTTGTATGTAACAAAGAAGCATCTAGTTTCCCTAGGTTGCACAAGTAAATTTTCTGGTTCAACTGAGAAACATTTTGAATTTTTTGTTAATTCAATTTCTTGGATAAATGAAGCTGTTATTAGCGTCGGTATCGTCCCGAGATTAATCACGGTCAAGGGTTTGCTTTGTTTGTTAGGAACGACCAAAGGTAAGTCTGTATCAATCGTTTGTATCTTACAAATTCCTACTTGTACAATAAGAGGAATTTCTTGGATTATTATACTGTTCTCTGGAGTACTTTCGTTTTGAATTATTAAAGTGCCAGCGTAACGTTGTAAGGATCGTTGTTGTGTCTCAGTATTTTTTTGCGCAACAGCCTTGCATCGAACATTTGTAGTGCGTACTTCTTGAGATTTAAGAGTAATATATTGTGATTCTTCTGGATTTTCTAAGCTAAATATTGCTGGTTCATTCTACATTGCATTAAAAAGAAATGATAGCAGACATAACAAATAAAATACATATGAGATTAATTAGATGGAATTATCACCTGTAGTATAGTAATTTTGATGGGTACATCGACATTATTTTTATTTTTTATTGTAATAGGTAAGACTGCCATGCTATTTTCAGCAATATACTGAAAATCTAATTCTTTTTTTTGAGAAGGGTTTGACACGTTTATATCAACTTCTTCGGGTTTGAGACATATAATATGTTTCATAATCCATTCAATTCTTGTTACCATATCTGACACTGTTATGTTTAAAACTGCAATAATTGGTTTACACATTTTCACCACTATTACGGAAATCTGAAATAATTATGTTTTAATTTTTATATTGCTGTAAATTTGTAATCGTCTTTTTTTTACCTTAACATGTTGTTCTGCATTTGGTTTAATAAGAATAACATCTTTCGGCAGTGTAAGTCGGACATTATGCTTATCTCCTTGAATTTGATTTACGCTTAATGCACAAATGACCCATCTATCACTTTTATTTAAGAGTTCAATATCAATTTCTCTAGGTATAGCAACGATACAACTGCACAATTCTTCTGTACTTTTGCCAATGACAACGTCTATAAAAAATAAAAATTAATAAATCATAGAAGAGCAAATTACAGGATGATATACTTATTGCGTTATAGTATCTTACTATTAACATAAAATTCTTGTAAATTTGAAATATTTTGAATTTCTGATCTATCTTTACATGAAACATTTTCCTTTTTTATATTTTCTTTTTTTCCTATTTCTTCTTCTTCAAGACCGGCAGACTTTTCCTCCTGACTAATCATTGCGTTAATTTTCGAAGTATGAGATGATATTTTGTTTTCTGTATAATTTGGAAGAGTTAATTTAGAGTCTTCCAACAATGACTTAAGCTCTAAAAGAGATATTCTTTGAGTGAAGTGAAATATAGGAATAATTTTAAACTTAATTTATTCAAACAACTTATTAGTTGATTAAAACTTAAAATTTTTAGGAAAAAACTGTACCTTGACTATATAAGGATGGTAAGTTTCCACTACTTAACTCTTTCTTAAGTTCCTGAGAAATCGCCTCATAGTTTATTTTTGTACCTGAGTTAGAATCAAATGAAAGCATTCTTGGAACAGAATGTTTAATATCTACAGTTTCATTAATGATTTTACTATCTAAAGATAATTTTGAAGAAAGATTTAGTAATGCCACATCTTTTCCAAAATTATCTGTATTTTTATTTGAAGTAGCAGGCATGGATTTTCTACTTGAAGGCGATAATGTGTAAGTATCTCTAACTACACTCTTCTCTTGCACCTGCGTGGATTTTTTCTTTTTCTTTGCCATGATGAGTTGATCCACTAATCTTCGTGGTGTGCCACTATCGATATCCTGTAGTGCTTGAGCGATACTGGTCAAACTCATAATACTTTGCTCTTCCACATCTTTTGTTATATTTGGAATATTTTGAGTTTTATCTTTCGCGATATTGGGTCCAATTGAGGAATCTACAAGAAGAAATAGCCTTTTAGATATACAAGAAATTTGTTTCAATAAATGCAAATAAGTAATACCTTCTGTTACAGAAGAGCAAGTTGAATCAACTAGAGGTATAAGATGATCTTTTTTTTTTGGACTATTTACTGACAGACCCAAACTTGGCCTTTCTACCCCAGTATCCGATAATTCTCCAAAATTTCCACATTTTCTTCTAAAAAATTCACTCACAGATACCTTATGCCCAGCGCAGGATCTAAAATTTAATCGTATTTGATTATATTTAATAATATTTACGATGCAAAATATTTGCAATTATGTACTTACTCTACTGATAAATCTAGTTCACCCATGATACCAGAAAAACAGGAAAAGTTTAAGTATTCTTTTTCAGAAGAAGCTGTTGTGGGAAGAGCATAAGGATAACTTTGTTGCCAGGATGCTTCATCAGCTAACAATTGACTGACCATTTCAGAAGCTGGACGAAAATCTTCATTACTAAATTGAGCCATGAATTCAGCAGTTGTTGTATCAAATGTCATTTGATTCAAATTTTTACTTGAAGCTAATGATGATAAATTATTTTCTGAACTTCTACTTAATCCGGATGAACGTGCACTGATCTCTTTTGGCTCAAAAACAACCTATATATGACATTCATAAATTATTCCAACCAATTTTTCATAAAAAATTATACTTACACTATTTGCTTTATCCTTAACTGAATGTGAAATATTTTCATTCTGAAGATTAATTTGATTGGAACATACGGATTGACCATAATCAATTAATGTTGAAGGAATGATATTACTAGATAAATTTTGAAAATTCGTATTGTTTTCTTTGTTTGTATCTGCAATGGTAAGAAGCCATATTTGATATTTATCTACAAATAGAGACTTACGTTTAAAAAATTAAGGTTTTTACCATATGTAATAGATGTACTTTTTATATCACTACATCTTTGAAGTAGCTTTCTAGCACATTCTATGTCCAATTTACTCTCACTTTGTTTCCCTACTTCTTCTATTCCACTTACTTCAGCTAAAACTATAAAAATACATTATTTATCATGACCATCAATATAAACTATATAAAACACAGTACAGAATTTACAGGAAGATATACTGTCCAGTATTCCAAGAGATGAGTCAGTAGACTTTCGTGTAATATCATTTTTGTCTTTAACAAATTGTTTACAAATAGCCTCTTCAATACCCCTATCAAGAACATTGTTTTCCAATCTGAAAAAAGTAATTAATTTTTTTTTCTAATAACATTTTATAACTATTTGAATTATATCGTATTATTCAGAGCTTGTGAAATACAAAATTTATAGACAAGACAAACTCACGTGCTTTTTCTTTGTACAGTTGAAGTTGCTTGTGGCTGAGGAGTACTTAAAACAGTCACGTCGATAAAATCTGCTTCTGTCGGCTTTAATGGTGTGAACATTATCAAAATTTTCTTTTGTCTGTCGTTCAATCACTATTAACCGCTAATCTCTCATAGATACAATTCGTACACGTTGAAGATTCTAAGCGATTTATCAATCGCCAAATTAACGAAACAAAGGAGAGATTGTACCATATTACTCAACTCAACGTATTGTTTGACAGTTGATCGATCTTAGCGTTCAAATTTGAAAGTATTCTGTGATCATCAAACATAGAACATGAAATTCTTACTATATTGGACGATTCACATACGGTGAATATAATGAAACTGCCATCTAGCCTAAATATTCCCGAAGCAAACCATTATGTGTATCGTTATTAGAAGGAATCGACATGTGTGACACTGTACTAAATAATTCGTAAAAAGTTATTAATTTTCTGTAAGAGAGATGTTGAAAAGAAAAAATATTTTTATCTTAATAATGCATCGATAAAAAAGTATCGATAAGAAATTATTATAATTATATGTTTCATAGTAAATATCCTAATTCGTTGTGACCGCATTAAAGTTTACAGTTTCAAGATCACAATAAAAATTATAACATATTGACAATAGAATGAACGGAAAGGCAGGGATAACGATGGAAAGAAAAAGATTGAATTATGAGAATAAACTTATATTAGCACCTATGGTACGAATTGGTACGCTTCCTATGCGTCTTCTTGCACTTGATTATGGAGCTGATATAGTGTACACAGAAGAATTAATAGACTGGAAATTATTACGATCATTTCGTCGTGAAAATGGTAAGAAAATGTTAGTATTAAAATATTCATCAAAACTAGCTTGATTTAAAGAATTAGAAAAGTTACTTTAATGAATTCTTCTTTAGATGTTTTAGGTACAATTGATTACATAGATAAAACAGATGGTACAGTGACTTTTCGAACATGTCTTAAAGAGAGAAATAAAGTAGTTTTGCAAATTGGTACTTGCGATGCAACAAGAGCACTGAAAGTAGCCAAAATGGTAGAACAAGATGTTGCTGGAATCGATTTAAATATGGGTTGTCCCAAACTGTTTTCCTTGGTAGGAAAAATGGGTGCAGCCCTTCTAAAAGAACCAGAAATAGCTACAAATATTTTAAAAACTTTAGTAGATAATTTGAGCATTCCTGTAACTTGTAAAATTCGTGTATTGCCAGATTTAGATAAAACTTTAGAACTTTGTGAACTTTTACAATCGACTGGTATATCAGCAATTGCGGTTCATGGTCGAACTGTTAATGAAAGACCACAACATATGAACCGTAATGATGTTCTGAAGAAAATATCTGATAGACTTGCTATACCAGTTATAGCAAATGGAGGGTCAAAAGAAATACAAAAATATTCTGATATCTTCAAGTAATGCTTTACTTAAATTTTACCTTTAAAAATACATATATTGTTTGCACAATTTAGAAGTAACTGCAGTTATTTATTTACAGATTTAAGGAAATAACAGGATGCAGTAGTGTGATGCTTGCACGTGCAGCTGAATGGAACTGTTCAATATTTAGTAAAGAAGGTTTACTTCCCATGGAAGATGTAATAAAATCATATTTAAAATATGCTGTGGATTGTGATAATTCACCTTCTAATACTAAGTACTGTATACAAAATATACTTAGGGAACAGCAGGAATCAACATTAGGCAAAAAGTTCCTTAGTTCTCAAACTTTAGAACAAATATGGTATGATTAATGTTGTTAGAATAATATGACCATTTATTATGATATTAATTAGTATCTTGTTTTAGTGATTTATGGAACTTAATTGATTATTGTCTTTCAAAGAAAAAAGAATTTGAAGAAAAAGGTTTATTGGGAAGATCTCAAGTTTCACCTATGAGAGAAGATGAAAAACAGGATGAGGGACAATCATCAAATAAAAGAAAGATTTCAGAGGAGGAGGACGTAACCTTAATGCATTGTGCGTTTTTAAGAAATAATTATGTAACAGATCTTGAACTACCAAAAACTATTTTACATAAATGGACGCAAACTCAAAGGAAAAAAATACCAAATTATAATACACAACAGAAGGGAAAATTATTTCAATCCATCGTTACCGTCGATGGACGGAGATATGGATCATCCTTCTGGTAATAGACAGAATTGTATATTATGTTACATACTTTTATTTTATTAACGTAAATGTACTTTAAATTATTTTAGGGAAAAAAATAAAAAGTGGGCAGAACAAGGTGCTGCTCTGGTTTGTCTTTTTTCCTTAGGTCTAGTCAATAAGAAAGCTCTTGCTACAAACTGTAATGTTCCTTGTTGATAATCTATGAGCAAAGAATAGGAGTAATCAATTATTACATCACGATTTTTAAAAACTGACCTCATATTTTTTTATTAATTTTGTTATTAATAAAACGACATTTTTCTGATACAGAGAAATATAATGTTTTTACTTATCCTTTCTAACAACAGCGTTATATATGAATAATTTTTAATATTTCTAGATGTTTTAAAAATATTACAATATTAACATTACAATATTCGTTTTATAATATAAATTTTTCAGTAACAATAAGAAATCATTATAATCAGTGGTTATCATTCAAGAATAATAGAACAATAATATCAGTGATTATCATTCATAATAGAAATAAAGATTCGTTTTTATATAAATCAGTCTAAATGCTAAAAATATAAAAAAATGTATATCATATCATGATATCATTATTTATAGACTTAAAAATTCTTACTAAAGACTTAAGTACTTTAACTTTTGTGTATCTAGCCTAACAAAAAATTACATCCGATGTTAGGTATATCTATACTATACTTTGTCTATGACTAACCAATTTTCGGATTGTGTTAACGTTGTTGGTATTCTAGTCTCCTAAAAAATTATTAATTCTGATTTAAGTGATAAATAAATTAGAGAAAATAATCAATCAGCGTTAAAAGTAACTATTTATAATTTAACAATTAAATTGTTAATTAATAATGGGCCCACCAAAACGTTTTAAAAAAGATAATGGTATGAAGGTATCCTTTATTTCATTAAAATGTTTTACAATTTTTACCTACAAATTTTATTATTTTTAGAGCAACTTTAATAAAATAAGAGTTAAGATAATTTTTATTACAATTATATATGAATGTCAAGTTATTTGATATTGTAATGAAAGTTGTAACTTATTTTTACAGATAGAGGTAAATGGAAAAAGCGTAAAGAGGATCCAGAAGAATACAATGACGATGATACTTTAGATGATAATGAAACTGAAGGTATACCTGATGCAGCCAAAAATGATGTTGAAAAGCAAGATGATACAGCATTGGAAGATGAATTTGGTGCAAAGGATTATCGTTCTCAGATGATTTTAAAATCTGATTGTACTTTAAGGCCACTTTGGGTGGTAATGCTAATTTTAATGTTAATCAATCTCTTATAATCTGATTTTTTAAACATATGTATATAAGATTATCTTATTATTAACATTTTTTTAGGCGCCAAATGGGCATATTTTTTTGGAATCTTTTTCACCTGTATACAAACATGCTCATGATTTTTTAATTGCTATCTCAGAGCCAGTGTGTCGTCCAGAACACATTCATGAGGTAAAAATATAATTAAATATCAAATTTGCTCATATAAAATATAAAAAATTTTAATAATTCAAATTTTATTTTAGTATAAATTAACTGCTTATTCTTTGTATGCTGCTGTTAGTGTTGGGCTTCAAACTCATGATATAATAGAATATTTAAAAAGACTTAGTAAAACTAGTATTCCTGATGGGATTGTAGAATTTATAAAATTGTGTACATTGTCATATGGCAAGGTAAAGTTAGTATTAAAGCACAATAAATATTTTGTCGAATCTCCGTATCCTGAGGTATTACAAAAATTACTGAAGGATCCTGTAATTCAAGAATGTAGGTTAAAAAAGTCTATAGAAGACGAAAAAGATGAGATAATCACAAATGTTCAAAGCAAAACAAAAGCACCACAGGTAATACTGTTTGAATATTAATAGCGTAATTATTTTAATGAAATACAATACTAATATTTTCTGTTTTTCCTAGTTTGGAGTAAAAGCAGTGACTAATGTTCCAACTGGAAACACTAAAATAACAGAAACGACTAATGATCAGGTTCCAGCAGAAGTAGCTGCTGTTCCCGAAGATATTACTACCTTCTATGATAAAATGGATAAGGAGGATGAAGATGAAGAAGAAGAACACGAATTAAAGACAGTTAGTTTTGAAGTAAATCAGGTACAGAATTTTTATCTTAATTTATAAGAAGCAAAATTTCACGTATTATTGAATATTTGTAAAAAATTATGTTGTAGGAAAAAATTGAAGTTATTCAAAAAAGATGTATAGAATTGGAGTACCCGTTATTGGCAGAATATGATTTTCGCAATGATACAGTAAATCCAGACATAAAGTACAATAGAGTAGTATAACAGAAGTGTGTCTTATATATGTAGCAAAAGGTGTCTATAAAATTACTAAATTATATTTTAGCATTGATTTGAAACCGTCGGCTGTACTGAGGCCCTATCAGGAGAAGAGTTTAAGGAAGATGTTCGGAAATGGGCGTGCTAGATCAGGCGTTATTGTTTTACCTTGCGGTGCCGGTAAAAGTTTGGTTGGAGTAACAGCTTGTTGTACAGTTCGGAAACGTGCGTTGGTCTTATGTAATTCTGGAGTATCGGTAGAACAATGGAAGCAACAATTTAAAATGTGGTCCACCGCGGACGATTCAATGATTTGTCGATTCACAAGCGAAGCAAAAGACAAACCTATGGGTTGTGGAATTTTAATCACAACATATTCTATGATCACTCATACGCAAAAACGTTCATGGGAAGCGGAACAAACTATGCGATGGCTCCAAGAACAGGAATGGGGAATTATGGTTTTAGATGGTAATATACTTTTTCAAAACAAAATAGATCGAATTACAGATTTTCATTAAATTATTTAATATATATTATGCTCTTAGAGGTACATACGATTCCTGCAAAAATGTTCAGAAGAGTGCTAACAATCGTTCAGTCACATTGTAAATTGGGATTGACCGCAACATTACTTCGAGAAGATGATAAAATTGCTGATCTCAATTTTCTGATTGGACCTAAACTGTACGAGGCCAACTGGTTAGAATTGCAAAAAAGAGGCTTTATCGCAAGAGTACAATGTGCCGAAGTTTGGTGTCCTATGTCGCCGGAATTTTATAGAGAATATCTTGGTTGCAAAATGACTAAAAAATTGGTAAATAATCGCATATTAATTTAATTTCATATTTATATTTGACAATTTTTAAATACTATTCTATTTACAGTTACTTTATGTGATGAATCCTAACAAATTTCGTTGCTGCCAATATTTAATACGATATCATGAAAGGCGTGGGGATAAAACCATTGTTTTCTCAGATAACGTTTTTGCTTTGAAACATTATGCCATTAAAATGAACAAACCGTATATCTATGGTCCCACTAGTCAAGTAAGTATAAATATAAAAATGGAAACTATATCAATCGCAAGATACCTTACGACACAAATAATTTCAGAGCGAACGAATACAAATTTTGCAAAATTTCAAATTCAACACTAAAGTAAATACCATATTTGTGAGTAAAGTGGCAGACACTTCCTTTGATTTACCAGAGGCTAATGTCTTAATTCAAATATCTTCGCACGGTGGTTCACGACGTCAAGAAGCACAACGTTTAGGACGAATTTTAAGAGCTAAAAAAGGTACAATTCACTAAAAGTTATTTTACATGAAACGAATTAGACATATTAAATATTAAATTTTTTCATAGGTGCCATCGCGGAGGAATACAATGCATTTTTTTACACTTTGGTATCACTAGATACGATGGAAATGAATTACTCGAGAAAGCGTCAGCGTTTCCTTGTAAACCAAGGATATGCATACAAGGTCATTACAAAACTTGCAGGAATGGAAGAAGTGCGTATTATGTACCTAGTAACATTGAATAATGATTTTGTAAAATTACTTTGGATTTTATTTCTTCGATTATTAAAATAGGAACCAGATTTGATGTATACATCTAGAGAAGAACAGGGTCATTTGCTACAACAAGTCCTATCTGCGAGTGACATTGATGCGGACGAGGAAAGAATACCTGGAGAAGGACCCAGACCTGTAAGTTTTAAGATATTAATGTGACTAAAAATTATATTCATCAAATTAGAAAATGTCATGTATTTTGTTGTTTGTTTTACTTTACCTAAAGTATTATTTCAGATTGTACGTAAAGCTGGAAACATGACTTCGATGTCAGGGGCGGACGATGCAGTTTATTACGAATATAAAAAGGCTCCTAGTTCGTCTACAGCAAATAAACATCCGCTGTTTAAAAAATTTAGGACATAAAAAATTTGGATTGTATATATAAAAGTATTTAAAAAATAAGGATAACATATAAAATCTTTCCTTAGTGTACATTTTTTAATATCAATCTTTTACTACACAAAAGAGTTTGAGTTCAGAGATATGAATTTTGTATTTAGGTTTACAAATCGCGTTTTGTAGAAACGGCGACCAATCACTTGCGACATGAGTGACATACTGATTATTTCTTTATTCTTTGTATACCTAATACGTCTGCTTGCATGATTTACGTGGTAGCAATACGATTTACTAATGTAAACTGGACCCAAATAATGCGATAAAGATATTCCTGATAAATGCGTTAATTTGGACCGATAATATTGGCACACCTATAATACGTTTGATGTTGCATTCATTCGAAGCTCCCTAAATAATCTCGGCGAGGACATAAAACTTAGATGTAGTAGATAAAAACAGTATAACGGTAAAACGCTATAACGGTATAATGTTCGTAAAATCACCAAAAGCTAAAGTTTGCGCATTTTGGTCGACTAAACATTAAACATTTAATTCGTTATTGTTTAATTGTTTCATACCATACTCTTATACCATACATCCTAATTTTTAACAAACATAGATTAAGTTTTAATAATACTACTTAATATCATATAATTTTATCGATAGATCATGGACAGAATATCAAGAAACGATTTTAGAAAAAGGCGTATAAATAACTTTAGGAAATGGCATTCAATCGCCTTATATCCTTCCTACCTAGTATGTATGTACTAGATACAAAAAATTCCAAGTACCTAAAATATTAATACAAAAAATAATAAAGAAAATCAATAACAAGGGATTAAATTAATATTTCAAATCTTGTTACACAATTCACTTAACGTAAAGATTAATTTCAAAATTACAGAATACCGCAAAATTCATAGAAATTCCAGTTTTCTATTACGTAACGACTCATTTCTTTTCGATTAGAATGTAATCGAAATCGTGCGATAATGGCACGATAACGATTAACAGATTATCATAAAAGTGGTAAGTTACGCGCGAAGAACGTCAGTTGATTGTAAGGTCGTCAAGGTAAAGTATGTTGTGAACTTAGTAACGAACAAGCGGTTGAGTTGCCGGCTGTCGCCGTCACATGCAGCCAGTTATCCCGTCGACGTTAGGCGGTGCGTCGTTTATACGTAAGACGTGTCGTTCAAACCGCTGTTTCGTCTTTGTTTTCCTCTATCGCCTTCTTATTCTACTCATAATCAGCTGGAATCGAGCAACAGAAATTTGGTTATCGTCATGACATGTATCGGTACGCGTTGGCAGTGGCGTAGTTGCGGTCGAAACAGAACGGAGCAAAGCCGTGTAGGCGCATCGTTATGAAAGGGACCAGTCGTCCATGAACACAAACGGAACGTACTATCTTGACGTTACACATGTTGCATTGAAAGGATCGGTGAACTCTGGTTGCTGAACGTGCATATAGTTAAACAACGTCATCGAAAGTTATTAATTGTTGGAAAGCGTTGTGCGCGGAGTAAAATGAGGTAAGAGGTAATAGAAAAATTTACTCTGCTAACCAATACGAAATAGATTCGGGGAATAAAAGGTGGACGCATCGTTCGAGGGTCGTGTTTGCTCGTGTTGTGTTGTCAAAACTACATATGGGTGCGCGTAAGGAACGAGGAAATTCAATGTATCGGTGAAAATTGGGGAGGATCGCTGGTAGTACGTAGTGACAAAGAGGGTGCTTTGGTGTCAATAACTGTGAATAGCAGGGCGATCCTCCTATCACTCCTATCGTTGTTCCGGTGGAAGGTGGAAGAAAAAGAGAAAGAGAGAGGGAGAGAGAGGAGTACGTTCGATTGGTATACCTTCGTTGGCACAGCGTGCCGGCGTTTTGGAGTACTCGTAGCCGTGGACGCGGCTACGTAGCTATCCTATACCTACCCTATAAACCGCGCGAGGGAACCTAGTACGTGAATGTGTTGGAAGCGGTGGCCACGTCTTCGTCGTCGTCGTCGTCGTTGTGATCGCCGTGAAAACGGTGTTACACCGCGGGAATTGCCGAAAACACATCATCGATGGCCCGCGCGATTTTTCCGCGCACTTGGTATCCGTGATCGCGGCACGGCGAGAACCTCGTCAAGGATGCCGCGGATACCGTTTATTAGATATCCACGAAGGATGGCGGGCTTTGAGATCGTCGCTCGGATCGATAGGTACGAAAGGATCGAATAATCACGGAGGAAACAAGAGAAAGAGACAGACAGATAGAGAGAGGGAGAGAGAGAGAGAAAGAAAAAAGACAAAGTGGTGAGGTGAGTCAGGAGACCTTTCCCTATCCGGAGGTTAGGCCTCCGAGTATCAAGGATCCTTATTCGAAGATGAACTCCATGATATATACCTTGTACGGCTTCGCTATATTTTTCATGATATTCTGGTCGGTAATGTGGATCGTTCATGTACTGGCACTGATAGCCGGTCACTGGAAGCTGCACCGTAAAGTCACTCAAGTACCAACCTACGAAACGCCCCTACCCGGTGTGTCGATCATAAAGCCCCTTATGGGCGTTGATCCGAATTTGTTCAGCAATTTAGAGACATTCTTTACGATGCAATATCCCCGTTACGAGTTACTGTTCTGCGTGGAAGACGACTCGGATCCGGTGTTGATGTTAGTACGTAAACTGATCGAAAAGTATCCAGAGGTGGATGCGAGACTTTTCATCGGCGGTTGCAACGTGGGCGTGAATCCAAAGATCAACAATATGCAACCAGCGTACGAGGCGGCTAAACATGAGTATGTACTGATTAGTGACAGTGGTATCAAGATGAAGGAGGACACGCTGTTGGACATGGTTAATTACATGACCGACAATGTTGCGTTAGTGCATCAGATGCCGTTTACCTGTGATCGCGAAGGTTTTGCCGCGGCATACGAGAAAATCTTCTTCGGTACTGTACAGTCGCGTATGTACCTAGCCGCTGATTTACTTAGGATCAATTGTCACACAGGGATGTCAGCGTTGCTGAGGAAAGCGCCCCTCGATGAGGTCGGCGGTTTAAAGACGTTCGGTGTGTATTTAGCCGAAGATTTTTTCTACGCAAAGTCATTGACCGACCGTGGTTGGCGAATCACTGTGTCCTCGCAGCCGGCGTTGCAGAATAGCGGTCACTGCGAGTTGCATTCGTTCCAGGCGAGATTACGGAGGTGGGCGAAGCTCAGGGTAGCTATGTTGCCTACCACGATCGTTCTCGAACCGCTTAGCGAGTGTTTAGTGTTAGGTGCCTGTGCTTCCTGGGCGGCCAGCGTACTCTTCGAGTGGGACTCTCTTGTTTTCTATTTGGTACACATACTATTGTGGTTCATGTTTGACTGGACGCTATTGAGCGTCGTCCAGAATGGTCCGTTGCCGTTCAACAAGTTAGAATTCGTATGCGGATGGTTACTCAGCGAGATCACAAGGCCTTATCTTTTCCTTCAGGCAGTTCTAGATCCTCTGATACAGTGGCGGTCGCGTGTCTACAAACTCAGGTGGGGTGGAGTCGCGGAAGAGGTTAAGGCAAAAGTCAAATATTAAATTGCACTATGAAACCAGCGGTTTTACTTTTTCCTCCTTTTTTTTTTTTCGTTTTTTTCCTTTACTTCTGTCTCTTCCTCTTTCTTTGATACGTACGCAGGGTATTCCAGTTTTCTTCGACCAAATCTTGTCAGGATATTCTATGATCATAGGTAAATACAAAGAGAATGATACCAATCTTACGATTACTATGCTATAAGACGAAAATAGATTCGCCATCAATATACAATGCAAAGTTCATTTTCACTATATTATTTACTCGATGTATATACATAACTTTTTTTTCAAAGTTACCTAGATATAAAAGTTTAGGGCGATTTCATCGGAGGCCTAACCATCGTTCTCTTCGTATTTCTCTTTTGTTATAACTTTTTAATAAAGCTTTGAACAATTATATTATAAAATCGGTATACGTTTACACAAAGTCTTTTCCTTATTTATACCCGTAAAACATCCTGAAAATATTTAGCCCGAAAAGACTGGTACATCCTATATACACGTAGGGATTAATATGCACACATTGAGCTAGAAGCGTGGATGTTTTGTAATATCCGATATATTATACTATTACGCATGTAGTTCTTATTATACTTGAATTGCGTTATACCGTGGAAAAAATATACGCCGTATATACACGATATTTACTAAATAGGGATGTCTACGCATCGTGTGTACATGTACACGTATATACGTATGTGATTCGCTTACGTAAAACAATAATCGCGACACGCATGTATGCACGTGTGCCATCATTTTTCAACTATTCAGCATATCATCTCCGCCAGCTCGTTGGTACGCTCATTTCATGTGCAATGTTTACAGAAAAAGGAAGAAAGGTATAATATAAAAAAAGAAGCATCTATGATAGGTTATATTAGAAAGAGAAAACACGTAGTAAATAATCGATGTATATGTAGCTTTTCCTCTTTTTTCTTTTTTTTTTTTTTTAATCCTCGTCCGGAACGAGGTCGCCTTAAGTCGTTATTGTAGTATATTCGGCGCGAAATTATTCATACGTTTTAAGGGAACGATTCCTGTAAAAAGCCATGGTTGCGCTGGCTTCGCGATCAATTTAACATCTTATCGACGTAGTTGATGATTTATTCTCGAAATATCTTTCACGCGTTGTTGTAACTAATTGGTAAGGTTAATGTTGTTTTGATTTTTAAGTAAATATTTATTTTTAACATTAAAAAGTATTTAACAAAGGATTATATGATTAAGCGAAGCATTCGGCTATGGAAAAAGAATTTTTTACGGGTTTGATGATAATAATAATTCGCTGCTAGTACTATAGTGTTTCTTTCCGACGTCTCCGTGTCGGTAAACTGGGAAGAAGTAGAATCAAATAAAAATATACATACGTTTAGCAGAAACGATTAATTAACGCGTTATAGACGGTGCATATGTAATAATTGTACATAACAAAGAAGCACATTTTTGGGTATCAAAGTGCTTAACCGTATCTTATATTCTTTTCCCTTTTTTCTTTTCTTTTTAAATTATAATCTTTTGCTGAACTTTTTGTTTTATTACGCAAGATATTAATTCTAACAAAATTTCGATAAATCGCTAGAATGGAATAAATGCGATTATGTAAATGTTCATTTATTTGATATGTACCTTTTTTCGTTTCATTCGTTTAATACGCAACGCGTATACGTACATGCATATTTTCAATTAGAACTAATTGTTATTGTAAAAATCGTACTCGTGAAAGCAAGTATCTTCGCGTCGAGTAATCGAAACAAATTGATTGTGTTACGTAATGTTCAACGTACTGACACGATTTTGCTTTCTATTGATGCGTATTTCTTTCTTCAACGTCTAGTAAAGTTTGAATTCAATTTCATCTGTCCGTGCTATTATCGAAACACGTTCATATTTCGAACAAAAGATATCGGACGGTTAATTACGGTATCTCCCCCCAAAATAAGAAGATTAAAAAGTATTAATAGCTATTAAGAAGATTATCAAGTATTCAAAATAAATTCGGATTTATCTAAATCTAAATACTTGTCTGCTTCTCGCAAGGTGTCGAGAAAAAAGAAATCGCACCATGTCGCTTAATTGTATTTTTCTACGAAAGAATTAATGTTTTCTACGCGGTACTTGTCTCGCTTAATCGCTTATTAAGACTAATTAAGGGCATCTGGACGATGCATCTTTGGTGATTAACTTTTCTTTGAAAGTTTCCTACAAAATTTAATCCCTTGTAATTAACTAATCCTTAATGCTCAAAATTATCGCCAACCACGATAATGATTTAGATTTTAGTTAGATCGATCGAACGTTATTATATAAAGAGAAAAACGCTCGTGTAGTTTGTAGATTATCGAATGACAGGCATCCCAAAAGTTGTGTCGTTTCTTGACGCTAACCTTAAGCTTATAATAATAATATTTACGTTGGTAATTATTTTCAAGTGCTGCAACTTCACCGATTTCGATGATTTTTTAATATGTTGTACAAATTAACATTTTCAACAACCTTTTCCTACCGCATAACCTTAATTGTCCGAGATTCACAAAAATGTGTCGGTACCAGTGAACTCTGCCTATAATCGTGCGTTCGTGATAGCTTATGCGTTAACATTGGTAAAATGATGCTTAACTGAATCTATATATGCTATAAACAAACGATAAGAATTAGCTTTGGGCCAGGTGCTACTTTATTCGGCCACAATGAGACAGTCGTCAACCAATACCAGCGTTGTCACGGATGCACAATACAGGCAGAATTCAATGTAGCTGTACCGGCAGCGTTTTGCGGATATCTTGGAAACTAAGGTCAGCCGAGGATTATATGTTTAGGAAAACATTGTTCAAAATGTTGATTTCTACAACATATTTAAAAATCATCGAAATCGATGAGGTGGCAGTACTTGTAAATAATAACAATACTCTCTTACGTTTATTCTTGCTGGTAGATCGGATCGTGTTTTATGGAGAAGTTGAAAATTTACCTTTGATATTCTCCTACGCTTAAACGCGTTCTCCATACACGTTACGAATATCGTCAGCGGCATGTTTAACTATATTGCCTCTTTAAAATGAATACGGCATGCAATTTCGAAACTGAATTGCATTCATACTTGTTGTTTCTCGCTTTTTTTTTTAAATAAAACATATCCCTCCTAATTGCTACGGATACATTTTGTAGATTGACGACGACAGTATCTTGTAAAGCATAGAAAAAAAGTTTCTATAAATATATCGCATAAACAAGATACGGACATATAAAATTCGATAAGAAACAGCACGATTTACGGGATGACCTAGGGCGATACTTTTATTTAGTAGATTCAAAATACTTAATATCGATTCTTATCCCTGCCGGTACAAAGTCATACGTTTCTCGTGCCTGCAATCCTAACAATAAGTAAGATGACGCTAGCCATCCTCGCATCTAGAATGGCGTCGTAGAACTAAACACTGGTTAACATAACGTTCGTGTACGTTCTCATATGGCACGCGTTCGATCGATTTCGTTGATTAGTTAAGATCAGAAAGGTTAATAGTGTTTGTCGAATCTAGTCTTGAGTGTAGTTCGCTGTGGAAGCTTCGACAATTGTACATCTTACATATTATCCTTTCAAATACGAGTGTTCCTTGCTTTTTCTACATTCCATATTCATCGTGTGTGTGTGTGTGTATGCATTTTTACGCGTGTGACGGTCGCCATCCTTATAACGTTTCGAATGAAACTATCGACTCTTTGTTCTCTGTCTTGCGAACCAATTAGTACAAACTAAATATGTTTGTAACCAGTGTTAATTATACTCTTCTATTGTTCCGCGCGTTTTAATTACTCGTGCAGCGCAATCTATATCTAAAACTATACCGCTTGATTAGAAAATGCACAACAACATTATTACACCAAGGTCCACTGTTATTAAGATTTTCCTGTGTTCCGCGAGCACGTCACCGGGTAACAATGAAAAAAAATCTATCGGGCAGGGTCATCTATACTCTGTGTTCAATGGAAGCAGTAGAGGTAAACAGACGCACGTGAATAAGACAGAAGCGTATTCATAACTTTCAGTTACAATGAAAAAGAATATCGATGTATTATTCCTTATACATTTAAGTATCTGATACAACAAAATCTTTTTGTTTACGCAAAATTTTTGAAATCGAGTCTTGTCCGGGTTTTTGTGCAAGCACCATACGAGAGGAGTAACGATGTAGGTAAATTCGCTCCTAATATATTCCTCAAATATTATCAATTTATTATCGAATAAGAAACGAACACAGAGGCAAAGAGTCGAAACGATATAAAAGTCTGTACAAAAAACGTTCTAGAAATCAATTTTCTAATTCCTACTTTTGCTTTTCCAACTTTCGATGTTTTTAATTTATTTCTGTGAACGAGTTATCTAAAAGGCTAATTGCTGTCGTTAATTTTTCAGAATATAAATATAGAAAAGCGATAGATCCGTGTTATCTGGCTGTTATCTGGTTCGATGGGAAGCGGGGTTTTAGCAAGTTTTCTACACAACGAGCGGTGCTGCGGTGCTTAACGACAAAAGTGAATCTAAGGCTTTTGAACCCTGACACTTTCATCAGTGAAGTGGTCAATTAATTGTGATATTTATATCGTACCCGTTCCACTATACAACCAATAACTGTTTAACCCTTGCCTCGTCAGGCTTCAACGAAATAGTGTGCGTGCGTTTAATTAATAGCAATTGTAACCGTACGATTTCGAATGGTTGGGAGCTATTGTGATTTTTCAATCGTAATAGTTTGTAATTGAAGGTCATTGATCGTGTTTATATCCGACTTATATTCAAGGTTTACATCCTAATTTCTTATTTGCTATAGGCCATTAGTTTTCAGCATTTTCCTCCTAAGTGAAATAACGACGAGTTTACGAATGTTTCTAAATCGATAATTCTAATTTTTTAATTTTTATAACGATAGAATTTCAGCAAATAATAGCAAATAAATACATTGTTATCAAATCTCTAAATTATTTACTTTATTTTTGTATTTCGGGTACTTTTAATTCTATTACCGTCATATAATATATTACCTATCATTATCTTATCATTATATCATATAATTCTATTGCCATCATATAATATAAAACGGATTATATCCGTCAATTCGAAAACATTCGATGGAACTCTCTTCGGCCAAACATAGTTCTGATCAACGAACAGTAACTGTTTTTATTTAAACAATGAATTCTTATTTCGTAACTTTTCTGTCGTCGATATTTCGTTTCCAAATCGTCTTCGTTCGATAGTTCTTTTACTCGACTTCTCGCTCGTTCTTTTCTCGCTTCATTAGCGACAAAGGAAAAAAAGCGACATTTTTTGTGATTTTGCTAAAATCGATAACTCGCATTAAAATTGAACACTGTTTACGTACGAAGAACGCTTCGATTCGCGGAACTAAAGGTCATTTGTGTAGGTTAGAGTTTTTTCCACGAATTGCCACGAGTACACTCTTTTTTTATGCCGATGCAACACGGAATATTGGCCGCCCTCTATCTTATCGTGATTTATCGAAAGTCAAACGATTATTTCACCTTACTCGTCGATGTTTCCGTTTATCAGGGTTTGAAGTCTTCGATATCGAACGTAATCATCTTTAATCTATAAAATTGATATGTTCTATGTGTAGAATTAGAAAAAGGCAGGAAAGACAAGGGAGGAACTAAAAATATAACAAAGAAGTTATCGTCCAGTTTGAATGAATGAAGAAACCGGAACGACATTGGAGGCAATCTCGCGACAGAGATCCTTCAAAACTTGTTTTGCTCAGAGAGGAATTCCTTTTAAAATCTATCGTATAATAATTTTGAATGCGATTAAAATTTAGTTGAATCCACGTCGATATATTTTATCGGAAAAGACGTAAGAAGTGATGTCGCTTTTCTTAACCGAAAGGTGCAGTAGCTTAACACGAAAGGGACCTCCGTGTTAATGATTAGATCGAATTATCATCGAGGGTATCCAGAGAATTTTGAATATTCTTCATAATGTAATGACGTCAAAACGGTTTTACGAATTTGGTCATTCAAAATTATTGCTTCTAGCGACTCACGATCAGTCTTGATTTCAAACATGATTTGTGGCTACAGCGTATCACGTACATCATGGACAACGATGTTTGTTTTATATATATTTTTTTTTTTTTATTGTCTTTCAAATAGAAACCTCTTAATGCATATAATCCTGATAAAATTTATTTAGTAGGAAATACAAACACATTTAAAGAATACACCCTTGCTTACTTACAGGATAGTTGTTGAAGAAAATTGTCGTAACTTTACGTAAAGTATTATCGAAACAGTTACGTTACGCTAACTTAGCTTTGTGGTTTTGTACTTTTTCCAAGACACGTAATCTATATTCCAATGTGCTGATAAGATTAAAACGACACGATCAATAAAAATGAAACTGCTGCTGTCTCCATGTACAGGCAGTGCGAGACTGACTCGTGAGGCTGCCTCGGGACGAACCAACGATTGCTGGGTTCTTGGCGAGATCAAAGGTACCTCGCAGCTCCTTCGTTTGGATACGTATATCGACGAAATGGATCAAGACAACTTTGTCGGAAGCGTAACCGTTGCTCACCTTGCCTCGCGTAATTATGTCGCGTACTCTATGTTACGACAAGAGGCAGGCTCACGGGTAAACCTCGCACTGACTGTACATAACGTTAGACACAAAATCGCTTGAAATAGAGCGTCTTCTGCTCAACGTCGCTTTATTTTAACGTGCAATTCGAATCAGGCGTTTCAAGACTTTCGAGGATTCCTTTCATCCTAGAAGTTCGTCCAATTCTTCTTAATTGCCAAATAACACCATCCATCATTTTCAGCCATTTAAGTCACTGACGTAACCCTGTACTTCTATTGAAAGTTTATTATGAACTATGACTTTAAGATAAAGTTTTAAACTTAGCAAAGAGATACGTACTCTGAGATGGACCATTGCTAATCTCTACGTACGGTAAAATGTTTCTAATCGTTAATTTTATTTTCAAGTAACGAGTTACCTAGTAATTGTTCCCAGTAATGTACGGTGTACTCTTAAATATGCCCTACCTACCCAATGAGATTTGCCCCGAGGCATGCCTCCAAGTATCGTTCGAGGCGAGCTCATGAGACCTACATATAAGAGTAGTATGGACATCATCCGAGCAACGAAATATCATTTTTATGCGAGAAACAGCTGCAATCGTTTAAGTATAGCAGTAGATATGTGTATCGAAGAGCAAGCAATACCACGTTAGAGAAGAAAAGGATAATTGCCAATATAATAGAATCGCTTTTTGGTCTCAGTTCAATCAGGACAATCTCGCCAATACTTTAATGAAATTTTTATTAACGAAAATATATAAAATAAAATAATTTCGTCGTTACGTTAGCGTTTTATCTCGCTGATACGAGGGCGAAACGCGTGGCTCTGCTGTGCGACACTCTCGAATACTTGAGATCAGGTCACGAGGACAAGGATGATACAGTGACGGTAAAGACTGATGATACAAACAAAGCAGTCTCACCCTCACCGTATCCCATGGAAAACGAAAGAAAGACCAAAAGTGACCATGAGGTCAGATAATATCTCACTGGCAAATAAACGAAAGGCATCTGCTCTACTAGAACGCAACCTACTGCTATATGATTAAAGACAGTAATTTTCCGTCCGTTTTTATGGCTTTATATCTACGTCACGGAGTACAAGAAATTTAATCATGTCCAATTTATTTATGTTCAATTAGAATTACCAAAATACCTTGGTCTACCGGACTTCATCTCATTACGATCTCCTGGCAAACTATAAACAAATTGACTTTTTATCGTTAGCTACCTACGTCATCGAGTTCAAGGTCGTAATAGGGCTTAAATTAAAGTTTATGATTCCTACTTTACGAATGAAAAGATCTGGCTGACTTCCGCTTGACTTCTGCCTGCCATAAATATGGAGTAGATCACTTCTTCAATGCATATGAGACCTTGGCTATTTTTATATCTTGACTAAAAATTATTATTAATGCGTTCTACGCTGTTACAAATGTATATACGTATATATTAGTTTAGCAGATATTTTACTCTTTATTTGGTAGAACCAGTCGTATGAAAGACAAGGAAAGATGCGAAGCAATTATTACTTTCGTATTTGTTTTCCTCGTCTTTCATACGATAGGTCTTACAAGATAAAAGCTAAATTATCAGTCAAGCTAGTCTTTTTTCGTCATATATACGTTAATAATTTGCTATAAAGAATATCAAGACAGTGCATCAAAAATTATATGATTCCATTTAAGGGAACGTATGTCACCTTCATATGATCTTTATGCACCCATCTGTTATATATAATTATATATTATATATTATATTATATATATAATATTATTATATTATATATATATATTATATATTATATATTATATGTAAATTAATTACACCAGATGGTGTCCTCTTGAAATCATCCATTTTTTATTTTAACCATTTATTATATAACTGTCAGTTTACCAGTGATTCGTATTTATAGATTAAAACCGGTATATATATGATTACAGTAATGAAAAATGCTCCCTTCTTCATTTCGTATTGTCGACAGCAATTAGTTTCACTTCGAAGTCAGAACGGATACTAGTTGTATGTAGGCTTCATGAGTCCCAGAGCAGGTCTCATGAGACCCTGCTCGCTTCGCATATTAGACCGAGGAAAATCCCATTGGGTAGGACTCGCAATCATTGCAATCGCGTTTTTTTCAATACGATTGCTGATTACTGTATAAAATTTCCAGTAGTTCTAGTAGACAAATAAATCCTCGAGATTCTATATGCTTAACAGTGCGTTCTCTGAATTCCACCGTCTTATCCGTCACACCAATCGGCATTTATCCTGGATTCAAGATTTCACGTAATCAGATATTACACAATCTTTCTTTCTAAAATAGATTACAATCTATATGTGTGTTTCAATTGTCCTGTTCTTCGAAGAAGAAGAAAATACGATTTCACGTACCTCGTTCTTCATCTTAACTTCCTTTCAATTTGTCAGATCTCGATTGGGGTTAGGTTGGGGTTAGGTTATAGAAATAGCTTCGTGGTTTCAGGTTATGCAATTCGATGTTTCGACGACAAAGTTTTGGTACACGAATATGTAGGATTTTCCTGAAATTCCCGAGAAATTGTATCATTCTCAGGAAAAAAGGTTTGCTGGGCTGCGCGAGATTTGCGTTTTCGTTGAAACGACACGGCCACATGGAGAGCAGGTCTTTTTGATGTCCTTTCTAGCAAGATGAAAGGAAAGTCGAACGAAAACACTCTTTTTTCACGAACCAACGGTCGCTTGGACTCGAGTGCCATTATGAAAGTGCATTTAACGAAAAAGAAGCAACAATGGCGACTATTACGAGGATCCATCTGTAGCGTAATCTTTTTTTGCCGCGCCATAATTTGTCGCATCTTCTTTATGGGAATTATAATTTCAATTTAAAGGTGACGATTTCCTTTCTTCCTGTTTTTTGGTTCCGATTTTCTTTCTTCTCATCGAAGAAGTAGCACGTTTTTCACCGATAAAATGATCGATCGTTGTTTGCAAAAACCAAGATAAATCAATCAGCTTTCTGTTCTAACTCATCGCCTTCCTGTTTTGTCGTTTAGTGTCACCGTTCAGATAACGTATAACCATCGGTATATATGTTTTCTGATATAACTCAATGTTTATCGTATTTATCATATTTTTCATAAAAACGGAGTGAAAAATTCAAAACGAAGCGTATATAAAAGTGGATATAAAAATGGCAATAACGTTTATTTACAGATATTGGTCGATATCAAGCGAACGATGGGATGTTCTTTAAAATTTGTAAAAATTTGATGCAGCATTGTAAAAACTTATTTCGTAAGGATTGATATCTAAAAATCGGGAAATATAGGATCATATTTGCTATCTATTTTTGTTAGTCTAATATATAATAGTTACTAGTTAGTTAGTTTGATTATTATTACTTTATAAAGTTCGATTCTCCATATTCCTGTTTCCTCCTTCCAGATTCCTCGCTATTAAATAACTAAATCAAAAAAAATTCTTTATTCCTTTCTGACTTCACTATGAACGTGTCGTTTTGATATGCATACAAAAATTTCTAGAAACTTGCCCGGAGGTTGTTGAAAATGCTTCGTAAATATCGAAGAGTTTTCATCAAAGACACATCACAAAGAAGTATATGTCGTACTTACAGTGTTAATTCGAGGATTAATAAAACAAACATCTAATTCCTGTGAGGGAAAATACGCGTTCTATAAATTTTAGAGGTTATAGTTAAGCGATATCGGGAATTCGATTCATGGGCGTGTACAACGTTGCAAGCTTTTCCACGTTATTCTACTCGTATCTATTTATTTGTATACGATTTTACGAATGTTGTGTCAAATTTTCGATCGTTATCTCTCTTGTAGAGATACAGATTTTTATACTTTTTGGAATGAATTAGAGAATAGAGCTCTTAAACGAGCATGTCCAACCCAGTGATAAATTGACACGGTACATAATAATTGTGTGATAAACACGATATGACTCACGCGCGAAACATTTCATTTCTCTCTTTTTCTTTCGTTCATCGAGAGATAAAGTGACTTGTTGAATTTTCTATATCGTTAAAACGCTAACGGAGAGATAATTCTCGGATTCGTCATCAATTATATTTTTCTTTAAAACTTTATCCGCCTAGTCAAGAGTATACGCGGAAATTTTTTAATTTAAGAGATTAAATAACCAATTGTCCCTTTTCATATAAATATCATTTCTTAACCAGTTAACTGCGTTTGACGAGTATAGACGTCGTTGCTTGTATTTATTTACGCACTCTACGACCTAACCTAGTGAGAGATTTCTAGAACCAGATTCTGCAGTTAACTGGCTAATGTCTTAAGGAACGATACTTGTGCTTATTTTTACTTTTGCTTTACTTTTTCTTAATGAATCTATTTTTGATTTTTAATTTAACATCTGACATCTATCTATCTAATATCTACATATGTATAGGAATTCTGAAAGCTTTGCAATTTCCTTCGTTGATAATTTTTAGTTTCTAAACTTTCAATGTTTTTAATTTATTCGTGCAAAAATACGTATGCACAAACTGTAGTAATATTTGTAAGACATATCATATTATCGTATTGTCGTGGCGCTGTTTTAAAAGCAATAAGGAATTTCATTCAGCCAGATTTAGTAGTTAAACCTTTGAAGAAATAAAGTAATCCGGTTTGTTATTTTTGTACAACGATTCATATCTGAGACATGTGTCGATTCATTACGATTTACCGGATATATATCAACATACAAATCATATCAAGAGTCTTGTTTAGTGTCACTATATAATTGAATATCTTGTCCTCGATTGCAATTCATTGTTTGGACTAATAAGTAGTCGTACAGGTGTTATTAAGCATCCGACGAACAGCTGAATTGTCGCCTCTTAATTATCGAGAATCAGAAATGCAATTATTTTGCATTTTGTCTTGTTCTTGATCATTGTCGAAGATTAATTTTCATCTAAAATTTAGTTGTTCAGCGATCATAATCGTTAACGTCGTGTTGTATACAACCGAACATTCGTAAAAAGAATTATTTTCAGATAAAAAGAGCATAAAATGTTTTTATTCGAAATAGTATCTCAACGTTCATCATTATTGGCACAATGAAGGGTATGAAAATCAAAGTAATCATCGGGCAAAAGGTTAATTGTCGAGAAAAGTGTGTTGAGGTATTGACTATCATATTGCTAGTCATCGATGACTCATTTTCCTTTTTTACTAAATCTTTTAGAATGATTAAAATAAAAAAACAAAAATTTTCAAATATAGTATAATGTTTTGCAAGAACGAAACGTTATAATATAATATATTTCAATTTATTTCGGCTTCCAGGACAAAATACGTATATAAAATTCGCGTGGCAGTCAACGCGTTAACGAAGATGTAGTCTCGAGGAAAGTTCGGCTAACGCGAACGACGTAAAAATTGCCCTAAGCGTTTTGAATGCGAAACATGTTGACACAAGTCGACATTTGAAACTTCCATTGAAGGTTTCGCGGATCATTAAGTCTCTCGAAGGTTCTCGGAGGAATCGTCGCGCATAGAAGCTGACGATGCTCGTTCTGTCCATGGATAGAATCGAAACACGCGTCCGACAGAGGGAAACAAGCGTTCGATTTACATTGTGCCGGATGAATCATCGAGGGAACACGCCAAACGACGAGAACAATACAAATGAATGAAGTTGGCTCGTTCAGATAGCACGGGAATATCTCGAAAACGCCCCGTCGCATCTGGCCGTGCCGTTCTGATGACTAATTTTTGCTTGTTATAATCTGTGATTCGACAGAATTTATTTGTAGGATGCCGCGTTAATATCTTATATTCGAAGGGAAAATCGAAAAATTGAAAGAAAAACATCGCTAAATATCTTCAAAAAATCATCACAAGCCCACATTAATTACACGCACGTTGAAATGTGAAATCCGAGCACAATATAAAACAAAGGAAATAACGATTCGTTGAGGTAATTAAATTGAGTTATTTTCACGCTCTAAATGCGTCATTTCGAAGTCAGTTATAAACCAAACTGGAATTTCCCCATTATTTTGTGTATCCGAGTGATGCCAACTGCTCTTGCAAAACCCCATTTCTATGGTATTCGCGAATCAACAACGCCGACAACGTTCCAAGCTCTTGAACGTTTTCGCAGCACCGTTTCACACGATCGATTTCAAGGTCTGTGGTTTATTCTTCGAAAAGTGGAAGCTGCGCTGGTCTCAAGGTTCTCCAAATGCACGGCACTTGAAAACATCCAATACTGGTCCAAGTTAGTGAACTCGCTATCATTGATCTCCATTCACCGAAGAAAGACCATTCCACGCTGTGTCGACTCCACGTTATTCCATGCTATTCCGCAGTAATGCCAACCTAATCTTTGATAATTTCACTATTATGATTTCGTCGTGATTAATTTCATATTAATTTCAAATACGATTTCAGGTGACTCATTAAATATCGTCTAAGAGTCATTAATGTCCATAACATGTACTTATCGTAACCTACCATCATAATATGTAGTACTTAGTTTCATTCCCTTACTCACACTTCATTTTGTGATTGACAGCTTATGCAATCGATTTATATAATAAGTTAATTAATTATCGTGACTAGATATCTTACAACTATATTATCGCCAATATGCGATCTGCAACTTGAAAGTCACAGGTTGATTAAAAGTACAATTTAGTAATTTTTCTTTAGAAATTAATCTTAAAAGATCGGGGAGAAGTGGGACAGTGATAATAACACGAATAAATGAAATTATACGTGTATAATTACAATTAATACAATTAATATCATAAATAAAATATATGTATCTCGCTTTTTCGTATTTCTTATTTCATTGTACAGTGGGGGAATTACGATGGAGGAATGTAACTTATTCTCGACTGCGTGTCACAATGAATAGTGAAATACTAATTTCTATTGTCATTGGAAAATTGGGACAATCATGAACAATGCTTTACCAGTTTTTCTCTTTCTTTTTTTTTAACAATTCCATTGGCACGAATTTTTTTTATTACTCCGGAATCGAATTCCACGAAGTGCAACGAAATCAAAGGAACAAATTGATATTCAACGATAGGATTAAATTCGTTTCGGCGAAAGCTATCGAAAGTATCGTGTTTATTATTGTGATATCTGCGATTTTATGGCAAATTTTTAAGGTAGACGAACGAAAATTGATGAGCATGCGGAGAAGATACGACCTGAATGATGTCGAAAAAGGAAACACGCTCTGACTCAGATCTAACCTAACTACTTAATTCAAGCATAATTCATACGCATAATTTAGACTTAAAGCGCTCTATTTATTTAGTTTGCGAATTACTCAGCTTTTTGTATATAGATATCTGCCTCACGCGTTACATTATTTTACCCAACCTAACACACGATATTCAAATCTATTCCATTCTAATCCATAATCCAAATATTGGACCAATATACATATATATTTGCACACTTCTTCCAACTAGTTTCAACTATTATAATTCAGATAAGCAATCTGATAATGAGTATCGTGTAAATACGCGTGCGTATAGCTACACATGGCGTTAAATATATGGCGTTAACTAGGTAGGGAAAATTTTTAACGTTTTTGTATTATATATTTGCTCTTCTTTACGTTCCGTTTCTATTTTCACGTAATTAATCACGCGATTACATTAAATGATTAGTAACGACCACACAAATACAGAGGATCCAGAACTTTCGAAATTCGTTCGGGATCGATATTTCTGTCCAACGAATAACAGTTATACTTATCAGTCAATGTGAAAGTGATACGAAACCTTTACAACTTTTTTAACTCCAAGATGGGAGTCAAATTATTTTTATCTTTTTAATTGTGACTTGGCTGAGATTTTCATTTCGCGCACATATCATTCACAGCTGCTATCCAATCGTTTTCTATAAGAATTTAATATGTACATATATAATGCATATAAAAATTGAGTATTCGTATTTATTTATGCCAAATTGGCTGTACGATATTCTTCGAACAGGAAATTCGGAATATCGAAAACTACACAAATTTATCGATTCGACGAAACAAATTTTCGAAGCTTACAACTATCATGTGTATGCAGCTTCGAATGATCGTACCTTCGCGAAAATTCCACATCTCGGAAACGTTCCTCGGATGGCAGGTGGGTTATAAAGCGTCCTATTGGATTTTCTTCATTAACGTCATTTTGTAAAGAGAACGAGGAGAAAACTGAAAAATGAAAAATCGACCAGTAGTTCGTAAGCGTGTATGACGGAAGAAAGGTATACTACTTAAGAGTAAGAGAGATCCAAAATGTGACCAAGCGGAAGCAGCTGTGATCTGCTTAAATAGGATTTCCGCGCCTTATGTAATATATGTCATCGCGAAACGTCGCTGTGTCGACGGATATACGTTTTATCGATCAATTTGTTTTTACCTGGTGGTGCAAGGCAACTTGTATTCATATGCTGCTAATGCCAACGGATTCGAGTGATTTTTACTTTTTAAAGTCTTTATACATATATGCCCATATAATCGATTTTATTTCATTTATACACGTTGGATATATCCTACACGTATGTAATGTAATTATTAATGTGTAATATCAATACAGATATTATTAATAATAATAAGAGAAAAATTATTAATAATGTGTGTGATTAATGATATTATAAGAATATTATAAGAACATATAGATATGTATGTGTGTGTATAAAGACATCAAAGACTTACCGTTGCTTTTACTTAAAGCGCTTTCTTTTTTGCGCCACCTGGTACATTATTTAAGTACGAACTCGTTAGTCTAACTAGTCATTCGTTCACGATGTCGTGTCATCGCGCATTGTAAAAGTCATCTTTTTCCTGTGAACCGTTTTCGATCTTACCCGGAATTGAATGACGCTGTGTCCGGCCAAGATTTGAAAGTTTCAAAGGAAACGATTCACCTGCGAGTGCGACGCCTATGCGCTTTATCTGCGAACAATTTATATCTCGTTTTGTAATTGAGTACGTCCGTTCCGGTCGGTAAATTCGAATGCATCAAACGCATCTCGCTGCAAGTGACTTTTATCTTTGACTTGATTGTCCGACGGTCAATCATACCAAATTCGACACACACGGAATTCCCGCCAGCCTTGGAAAACCTTGAAAAGTCCGCAAAATAAAAAATCGATTACGGATATACTCTCGACTATGAAACCAACCACCGACCTAGCCGACGCGCTTTATTTCCAAATAAAACATTCCCATGGTTGAACGTATTAAAAGCACAGATTCGAACGTTCAATTATTCGGGGCTAGTAATTTCAAAGGCCATTCGAATAAATTGGGAACGCGTTCTATAAAATTGCACGCATAATAGGCGTGTTGAAATATCAAACATCGCAAATCAAATCTAAATCAGGCACGAATTCTCGTTTCTTTAATCCGATATTTACCGTAAACAAATGGAAAGAAAGGGAAGCAACGAAAGAGATTTGCAGCGATTAGATCGATCTCTCATTTTGAATAGTAACTTTCATTCGATTGTTAATGGATGATCGATTGAATTTTCAGTTCGCGTGAAATGAGAATTCGGTGACGTAGCAATAGCGATGCAATTCCTAATTATTTGTCCGATTTGGCAAATGTCTCCCTTTCAGAGTTCTTCGCGCACGCGCTCTCGTTTGGATTATCCAGCAACCGTTCGATTTGATCCTATTATCATCATTGACGATAAGCCGCGTTAAGAGGATTTCAGACCGCGTTATTACGCGTGTGGGCGTCCATTTTCATTGAACATTCACGTCGAAAAACTTCTTTAAGCGTAATAAAAGATATCGTTGTACAGTGCGCTTCATCCAAGTTCGTACGTACATTCTTATTTGGATCTCACAGATTGAAAACGTTAGGAGAACGTAAGTACGATCGTTTTTACCGGATTACATTTATTTGTATTCGCATGTGTGTGCGTGTGCGCGTCGCGCCGTCTACCATAGAACTCCATAAGTATCCAATTTGCGCAAGTTTACCGCCTTCGCTTGGAGAGGGGAAAAGGAGGCCTCATGAATATAGGTTCGGTTCGACATTCGTTGAGAGGCAGCAATCGATGATTCATCGACACTTTGAGCTGTGATCCGCGGGAAATACTGCGCTGTTATTGGCTTATACTACATATATAGGATCGTTTTGATTAAAGATCGTAAATATAATATGTAAGTAGTAACTTTAGAATACGATTGAAAAATCAATCGTGTAATCATTTGTCAATAAATTAGCAAGTAAATACGATCGTTGAACACGCTGCCTGTCACAGTATACAGAAAGATATGATAAAATTATTATGCATTGATAATCTGTGGTATTTTTACGCAACAAGTGTTCATTGTTGAGGATTAAAATCTACTTTCAGTTCCTTTTCACACTGTGATATCTTAAAACTTTTAATACATTGTCGACTGACCAGAGAGAACTCTTCTTTCTGAAATACATACGTATGTTACTATCACTGGCATTTTCATTTCCCCGATTTTGCCTCACGTTGCTTCCTTCTGGTATAGACGTATGGTTTTAAAATCAATCCAAAGCAAAATACCATGTTTATTAATTATTTTATAAAAATTCTGAAACGAACGAGTATACACATAAAATGGCTTGCTCGGTGATCCTTTGACTACGATTATAAAATTTCAATCCGCAATCACAGTCGGCAATGTTTTAACAAACAAAAATATAACATAATCAGTTTCCTTTTCTTTTTTCGTTTTATTCCTTAACTTTCTCCATAATAATCGTTCTTATCTAACTGCTGCATGACTGTGAGCTAAAATAAATCGACTAAGCGTAAAAATTCGGCAAATCCGCTCGAACTTTTCTTTCCATCCAATTCCGACGAGGCGGTAAAGCGGTACGCCACGCGTTACTAACGCTGCATGCATAAATGCGATTGCGAAAGACTGTGACGTTGTAGGAGGGTTGTTTCGATTCGGCAGACTACAACAGTAACGTTCCGCTGTTACGTTAATTAACACTTTCGCTGCGATATACGAGTCACTGGTGGTTCGTACATTAGTGTTACCGTAATTGTTCACTTTCAATGATAATTCGCTCTACCTGAATACACGGCGTAATTTATTGCTTAAGATAGTTTCAAATGTGGTAGGAATAACGCGACGCTACAAAAATTTCTTACTGTACAAATCGAAAGACAGATGCGTCTCCTGAATAATTAAACGAACTGGATCATGTGTAAATGTATTCGTAACGAACGTGTTAAAACAAAGTAGCGAACAAAAGCTAACATGACAGCCGCTAAACATTAGTACGTAAGAACGCGTATTCTATAACCACGGTGAACAAAGTGGAACTGTAAAAAGGCAAAGCTGATAGCTCAAACGAGGAGGTGGTAAAAAGATTGTAAGAAATTTTGTCGCTGATAAGAACAAAACACTCGTTACTTGTCTTAATAAATTTTAACGCTTCTCTAAATCAATAAATATGCAATTTTTGTTCACCGGTACACGTATACGCATAAATACACACGAAGATCTCATCCTGTCAAACAGAAACCGTGTACGAAATTGTTTTTGCTTTTCCTTTTCTTTTTCCGTTTCCTTTCTTTTTCTTTTTTTTTTTTTTTTAATCTACAAATGTTCCTTTCCAAATTTAAAGGTCAAAGTTTCAGGATCGAGTTGGCCCTCTCCTCATTTCCAAACGAACTTCTTTGCGTAGCTTTGTAAATAACGATTCCTAGATAAGAGAAACGTTGCATTATCACTCTAGGTGCGTATAATTCCGCAAAATTAATTCCTTAATTTCTTTACTGCCAAATAATAAGTGGTTGAAACGCTACAATCGAACGTTGTACAACTCTGTCGACGAAATCGATAGCCTGAGGTAATATTTGATAGCAATATATGTATCTACCGTTCGTTGGTGGAGCCTGAAACGTAAATATATCAATGGGGTTGTGTGCGTGTGAATATGAGTGTAGTGTTCGGGGTGCACATGCGTGTATGTACACGTATGTACGTGCGATATTTGTATGTAAAAAGAATTAGGCGGACGTTCGTGTATTCTACAACGGTCTACACTCATGTGATCTGGATATCAGCGAGTTAATATCATCTTCGTCGATAATCGTTGGAACATTTCAAGTTTCGTATTCGTAATTAAGATTTATTAAACTTTGCTTTGTTCTTAACATCGACGTTGTTTTTGGAGAAATTTTATTTAGCGCCACATATTTACGTATGTATTCGTATCTTCAGATTTTGTCAGTCGTTTCAATCATCGCCGAAATTACGTACAAGAAATTCACGCGTGCCTATTTTCCCAACACGAATGTTCGCCGAGATCGAATCTGCACCATTTTCTGCGCACTTCTGTACAATATTTTTCCGCGATTTTTGCCGCACGAATCGTACTGTGACAGAGAGATGCGGACAAAGAAGAGATTAATAATGAACCGAATGATGCGTTTCGACGAACTATCGCTATCTTTTTCTAAAACTTTGACAAGCTGCAACAATCGCGCGCGATTTTTTTAGGCGTCAATTGTGGAGGGATGAGTTTGAAAAAACATATAAAGAGGAAGATGGAACGATAGCAAGAAAAAAACGAACAATTGTTACTTGCTGTAACTTTTTGTGTAACGCGAAACATTGCCAATTATAGTTTATAATAATTTAATCCAATGTGTACTAGGCGGGTTCGAAGTTGTTTATCATTTTACTGTGTTTCTCGGTCATTGTAAAATGACTCTACGAGTCCGCCCGTGTTCAAGAGATGATATATATGTATATACATATGTATTTACCTATGTATATATGTATAATATACATATATATATATCGTTAAATAATAATAATACGTTCAACAGAATACGTTCAACTGTACATGTTTATTAAAGTACCTGAATGGAAACCAGTACCTTGTGTTTTCTCTTCGTCTTATAGGGCAGAACATGTTCTCACCGCATGTAAACGATACTACCAGCACACGTACTTTTCAGACTCTACCCTTTTTCTCGTTTGTGTACTTGTTTGTGTATATGTGACTGGTTTACCGTCACTTCCTTTATCTCCGGTTTCTACACCCAAATGCACTTTTCCATGCGTATACACCCGACAGGTAAGCGTTCCCTCCACCCTTATGCTTTTGTCGTTTCACCGCTTCCACATATCCGGAAGTCTGCCGTGTCGAGTATTTATCACAATACCGAGCTAATTCTTTTTTCGAAAAAAGAAACGCGAGCTCGATGTGAAATACGATAAAAATCGGATAAAAGGGGCGGATTATTACTTGAAATCCACGACTCGTATCTGGCGACGATATCGTTTCCTGTTTTCCTGCATTATCGTCGATGATAAATTGTTACCGATCGGGGGTCGATACGTGACTTATGGATCGTTTTTTTGTTTTTGCGGTCTGAGCAAGTTACACAATCCCAATTCGGGTAATTTTAAAAGAGACAATGGTCCAATTTTAAAAGAGAAATTTTCGACGTCGATCATACACCGTTTCTCTATTTTATTTGTTTTCGCAACAATTGTCGTGGATACGCGGAACAAAATAACACGATGGGAAGGACTGATTCGGACGGGATACATCGATCGGCGCACCCCGTGAGAAAATGCATTACATGGCTATCGCTACTTGGATATCGATCTTGTATCTACATCACGCGATACGTTAATCCAGATATCGTGGCGCAGGTTTCGTATTTCTGTATCAAAGCAAACAATTTTTTACTATCGAAGGTTCTTATACGCTTAAGTTAATCCAAACAAGATTAAATTTGATAATGCTATTTTGCTCAATTTTCGAGAGAAATTGCAAATTTTCTAATTTGTGACATAATCGGAACAGCCTACCGTGCCAACAATTTTGCAAAGCCAGTTTCTACTCGGCGGATTAAATGTTTTTATTTATACGCATTTCGGATAGAAACGCATTCCTGATTGTTTCTTTTTCTTTCTCTATGTACAAGGTCGCTAGTAGATATTTAAGTATACTGTACAAGCTACGTTCATTCATTTCGACAAATTATTTATGCGATTCGCGCAAAATTTATGATGCGCTAGATCTATCCAAGGCCAGAAGCTGTTATTTAAAGGAACCGCTTGTAATTCTCGAACGAATTACTCAAAGATTATACGAAATCTCGTATTTGACACAGACAACGAAGTCGAGCTTCTGAGTGCTTCGCTTTCTGGTATTTTAAAGGACCGGAATATTCGAGTTCTCGAGTGCCAAGATACCCGACTAAGCCAAACGCTCGAGTGTCGATTTTCAAATTTCAAGTACGCGAGCACTCGAATTTTTGATTTCCCGAATTCTCAAGTATCAAGGTATTCAAGTAATAAATAGAAGTGCTCGAACAATTGGGAATTTAAACATAATTTATACGTATATTTATAAGTCAAAACAGGAAATATCATGGAGATCGACGAAATCACATTCAGCGAAATCACAAGTGGAAGAGAGAACACGACACAGGTATATCTCTGAATGGAATGGATGGGAGACATCTGACAATGAGAAACTCGAGGGAAATTTTCACCTTGTCTCTCCTCGGATTTTCTCTGTAACGAGCGCATTGAACCAGACATTAGCCAATAAAGTCAACGATTTCACGTAGTATTTAAAATCCGAAAGCAGAATTCATTAAATTTCTCCTTAATTGTTTCATTAGAGACGAAGCAATTCTTTCCCGCGACCAAAGAGAACTTTACGGAAGCTGTTTTACAATGTAAAACTTTCGAAGACCGTCTTTTATCTGACGCGATGTTGCCCACCCCTGGATATCATCGGATATTAAAATATTCTATTTTCGTGATCCAATCTGTAAAAATATACTTCTGCAACGAAAATACAAAATATGTGATATTAAAATTAAACAGCTCAAAAACTAGACGTCAAAGATAGAAGGAAGAAGAATATATCTTGCGTTAATGATTGTAACGAAATATCGTTGATAACGGGTAAAAAGAAAACTTAGAATGACTGTATGCAACAAGCGGAGAAACAGCTAGTCTGTCAAATAGTATATCAATAACCGATAACATTACATCTAGGATTTTTTAAATATCAGAGATGGGACAATGCTGCGTGTCTAGGTCAACAAAGTTTCAAGATCCGACCCACTTTCGACATTATAACTTTTCCTCCTCGTGTTTCTTTCTTTTTTACTTCCTTAATTAAACCTGAATCGTGCGGCACCAGCATCGACTAAATTGCTAACAAGCCAGGGTTCCGCAGTCGCGTCTCTTCAATACGCGATAGAGCTCCATTCGAGCAAAAATGAATACCTTTTCCGGCGTTGATAAACTGATGTCTGGAAGTAATACCACCGATAGCCACTTCATCGATATCGTCTTTTGCTGACAAAAACGGTAGAAACCGTCGTATGTTATCGTCGATTATGCATCTTTATCTACATATTCAGTTCCGTGCATAAAAAAGATAAAGAGGAAAAGGTGCGTGGGTGGGGAGAGCTCTGCGAAAAGAAGGGGTGGGGATGTAAGTAGTGACGCAGAGCTGTTCTCCAACCGTCCACGCATCTACTATACAGACACCCTATTAAGACCTTTGGAACACAATTCAGGATGGTGATTTTGAGAACGCATTTATTAAAAAATTATCGAGATTCGGGGTAACTGCTTTTTTGTAAATGTCTATCTTTCTTTACTTTGTATTGATCAATAAAATAACAGTTAGCTGAAGCAACTTTTATCGTTCCATTTTATTTTTTTATGCGATATGCAGATAAAGATACATAATTAACGATAACTAGCGAAACTATAGGAGGATTGTAGAATGACGCTGCACACGCTTGCTAATATATACGTTGCCACAGACGCACAACTATAGGCAGAATTCAATAATGCAGTAGCGGCAGTTTCCCGCGAATATTTTGGAAACTAAACGAGGTCAGTCTTTATATAGAAAAAATTGGTTGGCGAGTTGATGGAAAAATGTTGAGTTTCGTAACATAACCAAAAATCTTTTTAAGAGTTTCAGCGCGATAACATAGGTATAATAATTGCCAGCAAAGGACGATATCGGCGAAATGGCTGTTGACGAAACGATCGTCGGTTATTTAAGATTTTATACCATAGGCTGACTTACTTGTAACTTCTTTGAAATATTGATAATATAATATAATATTTAGCACACGATTGATTACTCAGAAAGTCTAGCCTTACCGAAATGGAGATATTCACCCTCAAAAGTTTTAACATGTAGCTGATATAGTAAGCCGCTGCGAAATTGATTTTTTCATTAATCGTGGAAAAGCCATTCTCACAAAGTTGTTAAAAAGTTACATATCGGTGATTTCACCGTTTTATTTGCGGTATACGTTATAACATAAAGTTAACGTTCTGTCCATTTCTGAATTGTTTGTACAAACGTACACTAGTACGTAATGCAAATTCTCAATTAATTAGCGATTAGTCAGGATGCAACTGATCGGTTGATATCGCGAACCGTGAACGCTATTAACGCTCAAAGTGGAAGTAGATTAAAGATGCAGAGTAATGTGACGTTTAGTGTATTTATTTTCACTGTTTAGTATAACGCGAAGAGTATGACTGTACGGTGAACTGTTTGAAGACTTGTTTTACACTCTCTGAAGAAGCCTTGCCTGGTCCTTATGTACTAACTCCGCGTCCTGGGGTTTTCCTTCTCACCCTCGTGTGCGCATATCCTCTGGTGTTTTTGATTGATACCAGATGTTTACTTTAGAGCGGATTCATCGATCGCTTAGGGTGTTAATCAGCCTCTTGATGAGGTCCGCATCGTAAAATTTACAACTTGGGAGATAGAAAATTCGGACTTTACCAGATAAGGCAAATGTGCGTCCGAGCCATAAACTGAGGGTCACCTAAAATCATAAACAGTACGCGTATAGAAATTTCTTTCTAGAAGGAGAATCTCAGACTTTATTTTTGAGGGCTATTCTCGCGCTACAAATACCTTAAAAGTAACTGGTAACCGGTTTACTCTTATCGCTATCCTTATCGGAAATTTTTCCAAATTTCCCGATAATCAGTTCGCTTCTGGAACAAACTGATAATTTCCATATCTCTACTTTACGCGTATATCATCTATTTTTGCGAAATAAAAATTGGTTCTGTTATCTTGGCCAACGGAAGTGTTGGACATCTAGATCGCTAAGCTTCGTAAGATAAAATGTGACATCATTCGTATTTGTGATATCTAGAGACCAATCAATCGTGCAATCTCACTGTCGTCATCATATTATACGGATACGTAAAGGGTAAGAATGATACCGGAACAATTCATTTTTTAACACGAGACTATCTTTAGATTCTAGGAGCTCTACTACGTGACGTTCCTATCTTGTATTATGACGAAAGTATGACGATGCACTTGGGACGCGAAGTTGAAAAATACAAAGTTCTTTAACACTAAAACTACCAACCTGTTATATCATATAATAGATATAATAAATTATATCTCGTTAGAAGTCAACATTAATTTTGCTAAAATCGCCTGTATCTGTATTTTGAAATTAAAAAAATACGAAATCTAAAACAGACCTTTCCTGCTAATTTGATAATGGCGGTAAAGCGACCTAGCATACGCTGAAACATAGGTATTGCACCGCACGCATCGACTGCTAGGTTTCATGATGCAGGTTAGTGAAAACTCGCACCGACGTATCGATTTGGAAATGGCTTGCATCGATGCATAAATCGATATACCATCCTTACTGATGCGCAAAGCTAAATTCTAACGCAATTTCGTGAAATCTAGGAATCGATGTGTACAACATGTTTCAATGTTTGTAGGTTGTTTTAGAATATGATAATAAACTTCTTTGCCATACTTTCTCAAGCTCGATGAATTTAAACGCTTTAAAATGTTCCAGAAGTTCGTATCCTGCAATTCTACCTGTTCGTCCGTGGTCAAAGGTCTAAATTATCGCCTAAATTGCAAATTTTATTAATAACTAGCTTCTTGTGTATCTTTGATCTCGATCCTACGTAAGTAACTTGCATACGTCATACATATAGTGACTCGCAAAACTATTCGGAAGCTTAGCAGAGATTTTTTTCTATGAGTATATTACGTGCAATATACACAATTTTTTAAAATTTCGTTAGCACTGTAACGAGACACGACTATCGTGATTATACTAATAAAATTTGAAATTAATCTGAAAACGTATATAAAAGTTACAAGACGTTTATTGCAAATATACTCTTAGCAAAACATTAGTATACGTTACAAATAATATCTAGTCTTGAGCATACAATTAGTGCTAACATTAGTATACGTTACAAATAATATCTAGTCTTGAGCATACAATTAGTGCTAACATTAGTATACGTTACAAATAATATCTAGTCTTGAGCATACAATTAGTGCTAAAAGTGATCTCAATACATACTGTGACTTATTAATATATTCAATAATAAGCTGTACAAGTACTTCGGTAATTTTTGTGAGGGGTATGCTTCCAATAAATATCTTGTAACTTCTACATACATATACGTATATGTTTTCAGATCCGTTTCTTTAACAATAGCTCTGTATAATAGCACTGGTAACGATCGTAAGCATATAAAAGGTTAGGATGTAAAGTTATTCGGAGAATTTCGACCCCACTGTGTTGCATAAATATTTCATAAGGAAACTTTTCTTGAGGAATTTATCAATATTCGTTAGAATTTTTTTTTTTTGGTAATAAAATTGAAATAATGGATTATAATACGAAGGACAGTCTCTCTTTTTTCTTTCGACTTTGTATATAATGTAATTATGGTGTATTAAGTAATGCATCGTGATGAACAATACAGTATACGCAAAAGGAGAAAACCCAAATACATAGATACGCATCGTTGACATTGGCAAACGGAAAACAAGAGCAGTAATTTCCCCGTCGCGTTCCTTCCGTCGCGTAACCTCGTTGCAACAGCGTTGTAATTTTGATCGTTAGGTAATGACTGATCTCTGACAAAACAAGGAAATAAGACTCTGAATACGTAGAATGTAATTAAAATCTTGCAATAGCGCTGCAAATAAGGAGAAAATTAAAGTTAGAAAATATCAGGAAATTAAGGTAATCGGAAAGTCATTACATAAGAAAAATGAAAGTCGTTAAAAGAGTTTATTTTCTTATACAATATTTGTAGAAGAGAATCCTTTCCATCTTTTCCTTGTCGAAAATCGTAATAAATCGCGACAATTTTTCTCAATATCGGTTTATAAATTAAATTATAGTTCATTTCACAAGGAGTTATGCGGTTACATTTTAAAATAGCATTTCTAGCATCCAATGTAAAAATATCGCAAAATTCTATTTTTAGTAGTTACCTGCATAGGCGTGCAGGGGAAGGGAGAATGGTTATCTAATTATAAGAAAATATCCCGTAAACATAGGAGAATACGAGAGGCTATTTCGTTGTTTCAAGGTGTAACCGTCCTGTTGGTGTAAAGGTTTCGTTATCGTGTAAAAACGTTTGACAAAATACATCATCATACGGTTGGTGACGTTGTTTGCCAAAGAGTGATAATAAAATCACATTGGAAAATTGTGCTAGGATTGTCATGACGGTTATTAGGATTAATCTCCCTATTAATGCGCTGCACTAAAAAGTAATATTTGTTAAATAATATTGCTACTTTTTTGTAATTCAAAAGATAAATATGGCTATTTGTAAATAAGATTTTTGCTATCATATCGATTATTCTTTAATTCCAAAATAAACACATACATTGACACAGCTAAAATAAATCTTCGTTTAATACTAAATGTCATATACTAAGTAAGAATTATTACTGGCACTATGTATTTAGTTTTCGTAAATTTTAGAAATTTGTGTATTCCATAAGATCGAAAATGTGATTATTTAATTAAACAAAAGTATCACATATGTGAATAAATAGCTTTTATGAGAATAATATACATTTAAGATATTAGAATTTGTGTGTACAATCATTTTGATATAAGTGTAAAACGCAATTAGCAACTTTGTCAATTAGTATTTGTCATAAGAGCGATTTTGATCTGACAAATACCTTCGAATCTTCACTCGATAGATGGCAGCACTTACTTAATAATAGTTAGGGATTCATAAATGAAGTATGTACCGTTTTAAATCAAATATTAACAGTTATAATTTATAAATATCATGTTTAATCACTATCGTGTACTTTTACGAGATATATAAGAAATTTATAAGAAATGGAAAAATAAGAAGTTTAATAAATTAAGGAAATATATTTGGATGATTTTGTTCACACATACACAAAAATATGTTGCATACGAAATCAATATTTCTCATTTGGAATGTTAAAAAATAAAAAAATGTGGATTAAATGAATTACATCTTTGCGATTCATTAAAAAACCTTATTTGTAAATCATTGATATAAACAATAAAATAAAAATTTTCAATAGTATGAAGTTCGCATAAGGTTTAGAGTAGTGTAATGATTTCACGTCGTCCGCGCACGAACGTTTAGCGCGATTACACGACAAGTTGTCAAGGGTAAAAATACTGCAGTACTGCTGCAAAATTTTTAGTAGAAGTGACAACACGTATCAGTGATGTACTCATTCTTATTAGTCATATTGTCGTTCTGAACGAAGGAAAGACGTTAACCTCTAGCATATCCTTCCTCTTTCCTTTCTTGCGCAAAAACTTCTTTCCTTGTGTTTGCTTAAAAAACTTCTTGATCCAACGCCAACAGTTATTTGCCAATTCAATCCTTGATACTTCCTTTCATACGCAAGTATAATTATAGCTATTTGCACTGATATTCCTCTAATCATATTTATGATTCTCATTTTTTATTCACGTTATATGTAAAATGTACATAATGTTCTTATATGTCATTTGTAAATTGTTAAAATATACATATATATATAAGCTTAAATGTCATTATACTAATACTTACTTTCATGAGTTACGAGTATGATACCTTTCTTTATTAACCCTCAAGGATAGAGTCATCAATTTTCAATCATATTTTTGTATAGATTTTATATTGAAAATTGAATAGAATATTTGGAAAGACGAATTTCTAATCAATCCAAATTTCTAATTAAATTATTAAATTAAATGTACTAAATCTATTAAATTTCAGATGTATTGTGTTAATTAAAATATGTGGCAAACCATTTGGAGACACAAACAAGATACCTACATATATGTACACATGTATATTGAGCTATCTAAAGAGAATACGATGTTCGTGCTGCTATCTATGCCGAGTATTGTGTTTTAACAAAGTTGAGCAAATTCAGAAACATAAATATAACTCGCATAATGTAGAATGTAGATCAGTCGTTAAGAGATAAAGTTTGTTTATTACAGATCCAAGAATACATAACCTCACTCAAATATCAAACAAATTGTAAAAGAATTAGTGTTTACCTTGTCAATAAAACATAAAGATACTTGTTCGTAACAACGTATTTTAATTGTAATCGCATGGAAGTTTTCGTCAACTTCAACATATTACGCGATCTTAAATTAATTAAGCCAAAAAGTACAGTGTGTGTGAATAAAAGGTAGCCATGATCTGTCCAAGCAGCATCCTAGCACATTTAGCGAAATTCTTCGTGACAGTTGCTTGCATGAGAACTTTCAGTAATAAGTATGATAAAACAAGCACCTGGTCATTTCATGCCTTTCAAATTCTACTTTCACACTCCATACTGGGATTACTCAGGTTTGGTAAGAATGTATCTTCTGATAATTGACTATATTTTGCATCTTGATATTTGCCTAGTATATTTTTAAAGCATTGTTATCTGTACAGGGCCCCCTAAAAGTACGTCTTATTTGTTAGTGGGGGTCATGCAGAGGATTAGTTGGTATGAAACTACATAAGGGTATTGTACTTAATTTTTAAGTGTAAAGCTCCAAAAGAAGAAACAGTACTCTCAATTTATCATTTTATCAAAATTTCAACTTTGTTGGAACAGGTGGGAAATAATAACATAATTCAATGCACTTGTTTTTAAACGAAATGTAAAATATAAAGAGTGATCCCAAAAAGTGTCATCCTATAATAGATACATAATATCCTATAACATATCCCTTTAGTTGCCACATAGTTTGCATAAGTATGTATATAGTTGAACATTATGAGAATTAGTATGTTAGATAGATAACTTTATTTATGTTTTGCATGCTTATAATTTCTTAATTTTGCTTATTACAGTATTATAAATAGCGTTTTTTCTGTTTTTCTATATTTATTACTTACATAATAATAAAATTCAATTATGTACTATAGCTTTCATCCAGAAATTATATAAATTTTTGTAATAATTTAAAGAAGTATAAATAATGTGGATAAAATTTAAACTTTTTCTCATTTATAACAAACTTCTATTCCCTAATTCAAATAGTGATTATCAATTAGTTTTGCTTTGAAATATACAATATTATCTAAATATTAATTGTTTCATAGAAATTTCATTAAATGGAAAATGAAATGGATAATGAAATATTTATTTTTGTTAAGAGCTAAAAGTATCCATTAATTACATTATTTCTCACAAGTTCCAACTGTGCATTTACTTTTATATCATAACAAAATTATTGATTATTCATTTATATATCATATTCAAAAATTAAAAATTGTTACTTTTCACATCTTTTTTGTCTTTTCCTGTAAACTTCTGGAAACTGATATAAACGTAGGTAAACAGTCAGAAAACTTGACTTTTTCATAATTGTTCTAAGAACATTAGATCTAGAAAGAAAAACATTTACAACTTCAATGTTTAAAAACAACTAGTTCACGCTATAAAACATAGCGAATAGCAGCACTCATAATATGTATGTGAGGTATAGAGCATATTATCTTTAGCAATATTGTTTCCAGGAGCTCCATTTCTTACATCAGCAACCAGTGTAGCAAAGTATTTAAGGATCTTCTACAATTGGTACTCTATGATCGTTGATGTTATATCAATGGCATTATTCACTGCTGGTATCTTACAAGGATATAGGATTACTGAAAAAGTTTGGCTCACAATATTTTCTTTGAGCATTTTGCCAATATTTTTTCATCTACAACCAAGGCAAAAAGAAAACCAAATACGAAGGCATCAGTTGTTCTTGAATGTAACTATTACTCTCCAATTGCTAATGATTATGTTGGTCGGTTTGAGAAATAGTAATTACAATGTTATTAGTTTAATTATCTCCTATATATTTGAAAGATTTTTTATTGATGAATTTTGTTATTATTATGATATTCCAAGTACTGATTTGACCCAATATTCTCTTTGTTTTGTAGAAATTTTCATGGTTTTCACTTTAAATGAAGTATAAATAATATATTTTATTGAATGTATAATATTACTTTTTGTATTATATATATATATATATGTCTGAAAATAAATAAACATTTATATCTACCTCTTTTGGATTCATAAATATTGTGCGATGCGGTAAATTCCCGATCAAATTAAATGCGATCAAATGTAGAGCGCGGAGCGGAAAACAATACTTTGAGGCCGCATTGATGATTGGTTGTAATCACGTAAGCGTAATCAACAATAGAAACAAAAATTAAATTGATGTTTGAATTTTGAATTTCATACAATTTTGCCGATTTATGCTCAAATCAATGCTCCTCCAAAAATATATATAGGCTCCCCTTGCCTATGGTAGAAGTTTATGATCGTGGTATAGGAATGTTATAAAGTTACTAGTATTAATGGTTAATAGTATTAATAAAGTATATGTAAATTTGTAATGTTAATAACAAATTTCATTCCTGAATAAAATATTTTAAGATGTGTTTTAAGATCTAAAAATGTTAATAAAATGCCGATATACACAATGCTTCTCCTTTATACATCACATCCGTCAGACATTTTAGTTTGTAGCCTATCTATATTTCCTATAATACAGTGGAAAGTTAATTTTCGGTTAAATCGTTGCTACAATGCTGCTGTTGAGAATTCAAGTCTTCGAATTCGAGAATTCGAAATCAACGATGTAACGTGTGTTTTAGTAATTATTAAATAAATTAATGCAGTAAATGTGGATATTGATGAACGCAGATACTCAGACGAATTAGGTCAGTGAATCGTGTTGTAGTGAGTTGTGGTATTTTCGCTTGATTTTTCTTTACCATATAAATTGTTCGGATTTGTAATAATAATTATTTTGCTTACAAATGACAGAAGGAACGAACGTGCAAGCAAATTAATCGTAACAGGATAAAACGAAGCAAGAGTTTACGCAGCTGTTACCGACGCAAATGCGCGTCTCTGCCATATTTTGGCAGGATAACGAATAAAACGTACAATAGTTAATCTCAGTCGACCATAAATTCTGTATGCCTTTAGCACTTGTTTTATTCATATTATCAAAAGGGAGATTAATAAAATCATACCCAATGAAATCAGTCACATCTGTTCCCGAAACAAACTTCCAAGGTATCGGGCGTGACATGGCAGAGCGGCTTGGTCTGGGTCCTGAGATTCGAGAACTCAAACTGGGTTCAACTTTTACCAGTAACAGATCAACGGCCTTTCACACTTTGAAATGTTAGTCAGCACATTTTTTTCATTTATAATCTACATATCCATAAATATTTTGATTATAATTTTCTTTCGTGTTTTTACATACTGTAAGAAATATCAGTGGTTAATAATATTGAAAATAGATAATAATAGAAACATTATATACATAACGCGTTTTTTTATTCAGATGATTTTAAACCAGCAAGTGTTGATGTTTCCAAGGTGGCAAGAGTCGATGTTGGAACAAACAACATGATGACAGTTACTGTTCCACATTTAGATGGTGCTGGAATTCCCCACACCGTTTTCAAGGGCTCTCAGAAACCATATTACAAAGAATGTGTTTTGATAATAGATAATGTCACGGGTGAAATTACACTAGAAAAATTAACAGCAAATATTCAAGTGAAAAAAACTCGGTACGTAACTTTTTTATAAGATATTAGGTTGTCCAAAAAATTTCTTTCGTTTTATAAGGAAATAATGGATGCACAACATTTTCAGTTTTATATTATTTTATCAAATTATATAAGATCCATTTTGTTCTATCAAAATAAAGATCACAATGTTCGACAGATTAGGTTTCATGTTTATATAAAGATGCATAGTTGTAAAAGACATGTCTGTAAAAGAAAGATACTTTTCGGACAAACTAATATATTAGATTATAACGTGTTATATCATCTTTTAGAACAGAACCAAAGTCTCAAATACATTTAGGAGTTTCTGGAGGAAATCTTAGTAATAGACCTATAACTCCAGTAGAAAACAAAAAGAGCCCTACTCATGGTAGGGCAACTGGAAGAACAAAGGTTATAAGTGGGAAGAAAAGAGAACCTAGTGTTCAGTTACATCCAAAACAATATAGTCCTCTTCGAGTATCACCATATCACAGCAAAAGTCCACCTTCTACCTCAACTAATAGGTATAAAACGTTTTTTGATATCTTCAAGTACAAATATAAATATTAACTTTGATGAAAAAAATGAAATTTATGATGCTTTTTAACACGTTGACTGCCACGACACCCGTATTCGGGTGACGCTTATTTGACTACTTGCGAAGGATCGTTGTAGGTATTTGAAAAGATATTCCAGGGGAAATAATAAAACCATTGAATTGTTATAAAAGTAATACGAAAATGGTTTATTAAAAAAATTATTTAGAATGCAAAACTTTAAAACATTCTATACATAGCTGAGATTGATTGGAACAATTTGGACAATAAGTTGTTGTTTTCTTTAAATTCTTTCGTGTCTTTGTTCGGTTCATTCGACGTTTTTTATTTGCATAACATAGTTTGCATGCGCGTCTAATGTTTCCGGAGTCATTTTTCCGAACGGCGATATTACGCTGACTCCGTTGAAGTCAAGGACTTTTTGTATTTTCAGACAATCCTAATAATTTTGCAGCTAATAATTTTCTAAATCTTCTAATATTTATATCTTTCCTTGTTGAAATTTTGTAAAGCGCCAAAGCATTTACAACAGAAATTCTCAGAAGGAATTGAATGCCAAGTTTTCGGTACCATTTGATTCCTTTTCTAATTGTGGTTGCATAAGAAATCATTTGGTCGGAATACTTTTGAGGTGGCCGTGGTAGTGCGTTATGCGTAATATATATATTGGACGTGTGTGATAGTGTAGTAGTTGGGCCTAGTCCGCTGTAATTGTCACTGGGGGCTGTAGATGTGTCGCTGCCGGGGTGCTGCTGATTTTTCCTCCGTTTTTTGGTGCGGGGAAGTAAAATCGGACTCCGGTCGCCGGGATTCGAACCCGGGTTCCGAACGTTCGCAACCTAAGACGTTAACCACTGCGTTGCCGTCGTCCGACACTAGTTAGTGTCGAGTGGTGATATTTGGGCTTGTCGTGTGCCACCACACTTTCTTTCATTATATTCAACAATAGCTAGTGGTTTTAATGTTGCGAACAAACGACGCAAGAGATCATTCTTGAGACCGCCACTTGAGCGACTCGCATTACTAAAGTATCGATGAGAGTGAGACCTAGCAAAGAATGCTTGGTACTGCACCATGCATCGGCTGAAGGAGTTTTCATTGAAAACACGCGTGGCAGTCAATGTGTTAAAGAATGTAAAATAAGTTTTTAAAAGCTTGATTATGTAGTAATGTCTCAGAAATATATTCAGATTTTTTGTAATCTTACTAAAAACACGGAATTTTAGTTCACCAGTGCAATCTTCAGGAGCATCATCTGCTTTAGCCAGCTTACCAATGATTGGTTCTGATAATGATGACTGTCCCTTAATATCATCTGGGACATTCCCGACTATCAATTCTACTGCACCTTCAAGGTCGTCATCCATAACTAATACTCTACCCAATGTGAAAGCTTCTGTCATTATGAATAATGATGAAGGTGCTCTGAGTGATAGTAGTTCGAGTAGTTCAAGTTCAGATAGTTCAGAAGATAGTGATTCAGACACTGAAGATGTTCCAGTTTCGACAGTAGTTAATGGTATGCTTTCAATATGACTATTTTTACAAGTTTTCTTTTTGAATATAAGCAAATTTCCTTTTTTGATCTATTTTACATTGTACATATTTCTTTTTAGGAGATGTAAATAGTACAACTCCATCTCCTCCACTTCTTATATCAAATAATCTCCTAAATGATGATTTACAATTATCAGAATCAGAATCTGAGTGATTAAGGATAATATATGTTCAAATTATAATATATTTATATTAATAAACGCGTTTCTACCGGAATATTTTCCAAGGACAATGGAAGATTTCCTAAAGGTCTTTTCTGCCAAAAAATTATCTATTTTTACAACACTTTATTTGCTGTTATATATTGAAGGATTACAAAAAAATAGAAAAACTATTGTATTCCATATCACACACAGGGTATGTGTCTAGCGAATCTGAAAGCATACTCCACATATTCAGTATGTATTACAATAAGTTATGGTATATATGAAACAAAAATCTTTTGCTTATTGTGCAGTAAATATATGAAAAGAATGTAATGAATACAAATGGTAACATATGTACGTTTATTTATAAGGTATTAGGGATTGTACAATTACTACTGACTAATATTTGGTGTAATTATATGATCTTTACTTTCTTATATAATTTAAAGGTAGAAATCTTGCCAAAATATTTTATGTAATTTTTAGGAAACTGGCTGTTTTTTTTTTGGTTCTATAGCTTTCAATCTGATTATTTGTTTTTTTAAGTAGCCGTAAATATCTAAATGTCATATATAGCACATCTTATTGATTTTCTCTTAATACCTCTTTATAAATATAAAATTATGTGATGCGTTACGAAAAATAAAAGAATTGAACGCTTGTATTATTTACGAACTTATTTATTTAAATAAAATATATAAATTTAATAAAGTATTCATTATAATATGAATTTTATTATATATATACATGCATAACATGTAAAATATTCTAATATCCTTTACATCAAACAAAATAGTAGTATTATTTGGTAATACTTCCCTTACAATTTATCTTAGTAAACTATTTTTATAAGTTTCATAATCTAGTATTAATCTAGCAAGTTGATTACGTCGACCTAAATGATGATTCTTCGACCGTGTACAGAAATTGCTGACATTATCAGTTGTATCAAAGCAATCAACATTTTTATACCTTACTTTGAGAGCTGGTTCTATTGCGCGTAAAATATGTAGATTACTGAAAGAAACAAACATCTCGTATAAAGAAGTATCGGGAATATTCTGTGAAAGGTTTAGCATCGATGAAATATCTCGATCGGAGTGTATTATTGGAATGCTAGCCTCAGTGGTTTTTCTCACTGCAAGAAAATGTAATATATTATATGAAATTAATAATACAAAAATATACATATAAATAGAAAAATATACATACTGGTGTTATAGTCTCTAACATAAAAGGCGATATTATTGAAATTATATTCGTCGTATCTTCCATGATTGCGATTAATATCCGTGTCAGCTTGTTTTATATCGTTCATATGAGCTATATCAGGATGATATTCCATAAAAGGAATTGGACTGAATACTTGGTATTGGTTTATGGTATTCATACGGATCTAAATATCAAATTTTTAATTAATTTGTATATACGAGATTTTTGTTAGTATTAATAATACACATACCCTATTTAAATAATCCAGCCGAAGTTGTATTCCAGTTTCGACGAGAAGTATTAAACTTTCGGGTGAAAATTTTCTTATGCATAAATCTGTAATAGCTATGTTCAGCAACTGATTTGCTTCAATGGACGTTACAATATTCGGTAAGCGTACAGAAAGCCAGGTAATTTTTGACTGCTGTTTCTTATATTTATCAGCCAATGATAGTGCATATTGTTTAATCTCATAGTATATATCTGTCCTTCCTTTAGATGCAGAGTCAAAATTATATAAAAGGACCTACATATAAATAAACAAGGTTAAAAAATACATAAAAGAGATTTTAAAAAATTAATTCAAAAGAAATATTAACCATCATAAGGAAGGTTTTGTACTTCTTTTCCATACAGTCTATAGCATAGTGCTCCAAAAAATTCAGCGCATCCCGTTTCTTTGATGGATTTATGGTTAGTATTATATTTATTCTCGTGTTTTCTGTTACGTACGGAACAGGCAAGATCTCAACTTTTCCAAGCGGTTTGCACACTTCAATCCTCTTCCTCAATATTTTACCAGTATTAACATTGGTAAACTCCAAGTCTAATATGTAATTCATTCCTCGAGATGCATCAAACCTTTGATATCCATTCAATAATTTATTAAATTTGAATGTATATTGATAATCAGCGATTATACTAGAAGCTGTAATATTAATCGTTCGATCTATGTCAAATTTAGCATCGGTTTTTAATTCTTGTACAGTTGAAAAATCAGTATTTAGGAATATGTGAGTTTGATTAAAATATGACCATCGTAAAATATCAAAACGACCAATAGCTTTATTTCCTGGTTGATTACCGATTGGCCATGAAACATTGCGTTCTTGTGGAGGCCCTAAAATTGCCATATTTAAAATCGATTTCCGAATATTGGAAATCTTTTCTTGAATTTCCACAGACTTTGTCTAAAATCATTAAAAATTTATATAAAATGTATATTACAACTGAATTAATTTTTAATACATTCAACACACTCACTGCCGCAAAATAAGTGTTCAATTTGTAGGCAAGAAGGTGGTCATATATTGGATATATTACAAGTGAACTTAGAAATTCTTTGTTTTTAACTAATTCCTTCAGATTCATCTCAAATAAAAATGTTGGTTTCAATTTGGTATGCCGAAATTTCTGACCCTGTATGTGATTAGAGCAAGGTGTCGAGGTAGAATGAACAATACATCGTCCAAAATTAACATCGTCCGAATCAGAATAAGCATTTTTTACACACCAATCCAAATTGTTCTTTAATTCTTGTATTATCGAATTACTTAGAAGGATTCCTGAATCTGAAAATTAGCAAAAATTTATTATTAGTGAAATGTTAAAGGAAAAAAACTATAACATGTGAATAAATGAACAAACAATATTTAAACATGCTAAGTTTACCCAAGGAACAATAAGTTGGAATGTCTCCAAGAACCCCCACATGAACATTTTGACTTACACTAATCTTGGTAACGAATTTTACTAATTTTTTAACATTGATGTAGCTTACATCTTTGATTAAGAAATAGTAATCATAATTTTCCAAATAATTATCTATTATATATTTCATAGTATGAAATGGTTTCAAAATGCTTCTGGTATCTGTAAATCCAACTATACCAGGAAGAGTAACATTAGGCTTTGTTCCTTCAGGTATAGAAATGAAATATCGTACTTTGTCCACAATGTGTGCAATAGTTTTATTAATTGCTATGTCTCTACTATATAGGTATTGTTGACTTGTTATCACTCCAATGAATAATTTCTCTCTGATTCCAAGTTCTGTAGAATAATATCTTGGGCGTACTAATGCTTTAGAAACTTTTTGTGCCTGTTGAGGTTTGCTGTTAATATTTATTTTTGGTTCATATTCGTCCAAGTCATCTTGGTAATTTAAATAATGCATTGAATACTCTGTACTCCCATTAGAATTATCTACATTAACTGGTATTAACATCATACTGAAACTTAGACCCATGCTAATCCCAATTATTAAATGTATATTTGCCCAACAATGGGTTAAAAATATTTTTAGCACTGGATTCATTTTTTGATAATGTTTGGTCATATACTATATACATGCAATGAATATATTAACATTTATTGTACAAAAATCATTTTGTTTTATATTACTGATTTTATGTTATATTCAATTTTATAAGCAATCATCCTTTACATTGGAGCATTAAATATAAAAATATATATTCATTATCTTTAATAACCTGTAACACAGTCTGCAGTTATGCAAAGTTTAATAATTTCCTGTTAGTATATTATTCATCAGCCACATCGTTAATTTATTGCAAAAATACTATGTGTATGTGTTTTTAATTATTTATCTATTATATTTATTAAATAAGATTGAAAGAGTACAGGTTTATCATTCATTAAAGATATTGTAATACTTATATAGTAATTTTTAAATATCACAGGTTTTAACTCGTTTGTTCCTTAATGGTAAATGACATATAATGTGATATGACAATAATTTGAAATTTGAAACATTTTATCCTCCATTATATTAAATACCACACATATAATTATTTCTCTATTACATTTATAACAGTGGTTCTCAACAAATTTTGCAATCAATTTCTTCTATAAGAATGTTAAACTAGAGAGGAAATTTCTTTTCTGGTCAAACTATGGTTAAAAGATTTCACTAGAGTATGGATAGAGAATAGCAAAGAGAAAACAAGAGTGCTTACAATTATAGTCCGATGTTCTCGGGCTAATACTCCCCCCAGTGGCTAAGTGCTGAAAGTGTTCCACTCTATATATACATATACATATACAGGACCTATTTAATTCCATCATAAACATGATATACTCATTGTGGTTTTACGCTACAGGAGTTTATTACAGTATACCTCGTTTATGATGGAATTAAATAGATTCTTGTATATGCTAGTATGGAAACGAACTGGGCACATTGTAAACTTTGCAGGTTCTTGTATATGCTAGAGTGTAACACCTTCAGTATTTGGCCGCTGGGGGTAGCACTAGTCCGTACACATCCGGAACTATAAGCTCTCATTCTCTCTCTGATAATAAATACCAGCTTGTGATGGCTATATATTGACATGCTAAATCTTTCATCAAATGGCACTTGTTCTTTTTTATTTAATAGATATGTATTATTGAAAAATATTGTAATAAAATTGTACTATTATTAAATACTGATTGATAAATTAGTACTAAAATTTATAAAAGTAAATTTATGTAGAATGTTATTTGTATATTTGCATATCTATTTTATAAAATTTATTAATTCTCAAGAGGGAGTTATACAGAAAAGTCATTGACGACGTATATTTATATTTAATTGTACATTTATGAATTGTGTTTAAATTAAAAATTATAAAATTTTTTCTAATAGCATGAATATATTAATGAGAAGCATACTCGTCTCATTAAATAAATCACAAATAATTAAAAAACATGTAAGTGTACAATTGACAATCGCTAACAATTTTCATAACAATAAAATTTTATATAATAAAGATGATCCCGATAGTGACATTATACCTTATCGTTTTGACGTGCAAATAAAAGAAAAAAAAACTTTTTTGGAAATTATACGTATATATAAAAGGGATGACCATGCCAGAAAAGCACAATTACAATTCATAACAACTGCTTTAAAATATATGGATGAATTTGATGTAAATAAAGACTTAGAAACTTACAAGGCATTATTTGATATATTTCCAAAAGGAAGATACATACCAGAAAATAAATATCAACTTATGATGTATCATTATCCAAAACATCAGGATACAGCTCTATTAATACTTAACAAAATGGAAAGTAATTTTATAATACCTGATTATGAAATGCAAAAAATGATCAAAGATACTTTTGGTACAAATGGTTTAGTTATGAAAAAATGTTGCAGTATGTTTTATTGGTTACCAAAATTTGCTGAACTAAACCCTTGGCCACTACCAAAACCTATACCAACAGATGCAAAAGTACTTGCCCAATTTGCATTAGCAAAAATATCGAGCATAGATGTACAAGCTAATACTACTGTATATAGAACAAAGGATGTACCTGATGCAATTGACGATACATGGATTGTATCTACCATGAGTAAATCACAACAAGAACTTCTTGCTGTACAACCAACTGATAAATCATTAACTGTCGAAGGTCCTTTTGCAATTTGGGTTGATAAATATTATATAGATTATTTTGTATTAAAAGGAGAGGCAATAAAAAGGGAGATCATTTATGAAGAGTATGATGGTAAAAGAAAATAAAAAGTCTTGTATATTTCATATTAAATAATAAAAGTATTAATTGTTGTTTCATTTTCAGATATAACTAAATTGAAAATTCCATTTTGGGAAAAGCATAACTTTAAAATACCAGTTACTATTCATGAACAGGAAGATGGTGTATATTATGCAATGTGTGCTACAGGTACATCTTCTAAAGATTCCCTATTATCATGGATAAGATGCTTGCAAAAAACAAATCCAATTTTAGAAAAAGTACCAGTAACATTTAAATTAAAATCAATTACAAATGAACAATTATACATCAAAGATGCTGAAAAACCTGATGTAAAACAAATATCTGAGAATGTGGATGCAACAAAAAAGTAGTTTATTAGTTTGTATAAATAAATTTAAACTGTTAATAAACATGTTTGTACAATAACAACTATATAATTTTTAATATAAGTTTTCTTCAAAATGTATAATAAAAGATTATATTTTCTTAAACTTAGCATAGTTTTGCGGATATAAATTGAAGTAATACGAATTCAATTTTAATTGAAAGTAATATTTCAGCGCAGTTATCCATTATAAATATGTACTCACAATGGAACACTCTCACCTATCAATATTCTTAAAATATTTTGACCTTTTTCATACACACAGAACTGAACGTGCCTCATACATACTTTATACACGAATGTTTATATGAAAATAAATTTGCTTGACTTTTAAATTCATGCATACATAATCGAGTAACATTCGTAATAATCGTAGTTAGTGTTCGATTTTCAAACAGTTCAAACATACAATAGGAAACTCGTGCAAATAAAGATAAATATTTTTAATATAATTTAATAAAGATAGAAATTAAATTATATTGTTAATTTCCTCCAAAAGAATAAAATAGAACATATACTTTGGTAATTATAAAATAAAGTTTGTAGCAATATGTTAATAAATAAGTGTGTTCAAGTCACCACAACTTCTGCTACTTTATCATCTTTTATAAACTTAAAATGTAAGTATCTTTTTATTTATTAAATTTCAATTAATTTATTAAATACTGAATTATTTTATTACCGAAGAAATCTTTCATTATATTCAAATGTGCTATATGGGTTTAAATTTCCATGCTGCAGTAATTGCTTTTCTATTGACGAATTTTTTAAATCATAAAAGATGAATAACATATCATTATTATCTTAGGGTTCACTATACAAACAAGAAATATCGTCACTACGGTGACAGATGTTTCAAAAATGCCTGATTGCGAATACGTACCTTTTACCTACAGGGTGAGATCTTTTGTTTGCATATCGAAATTATTTTTTCCATAATACAAATACATAAAAATTTTTACTATTACATTTGCTTCTGAAACAGATTACAGATTATAAAGAAATTAAAAAGGCATACGAATCGATCATATCTCCTTCTTTGAAGCAATTTTACAAAGAACCATTATTAATACACGAAGGTCGAGGGCAATGGTTGTGGGATCATCGTGGTAAACGATATTTGGATATGTTCGGTGGGGTTGCTACTGTGTCTGTTGGTCACTCTCATCCGTAAGAACATCATAAAATAGAAACTAATAAAAAATGCAATAAAAAAAGATTCATAAATAAAAGAAATTAAGTGATGCATATTTTCCAGAAAAATAACAGCTGCTATATCTGAACAAGCGTCTAAATTGAATCACGTATCTTCCGTTTATATGCATACCCATTTATATGAATATGTAACCAAGTTAACAACTAAATTTTCAAACAAATTGAAAGTAGTATATCTAACAAATAGCGGATCGGAAGCAAACGAATTGGCGTTCTTAATGGCTAGGATCTACACGCGCAACCAGAATATCGTATCGCTAAAAAATGGATATCATGGTGCAACTTATGGAACCTCAGCATCTACGGCCATGAGTACATGGAAATTTCCATTCGTTGTACAACCACCTGGCTATTTACATGTATACATATACAAATTCCTTCCGAAATTATTATTGGAACTTTGATTTGAATGCCTGAACCGGAAATAAATGATTCTATAATCAATGTGTAACCATTTCAGACGGTATATCCAGATGTATACAAAGGTAATTGGGGTGGATCAAAATGTAGAGATTCGCCTGTGCAAGTGATAGGAAGGGAATGTGATTGTGGGGATGATGAATGTGTAGCTTCTGAAAAATATTTTCAGAAATTCGATGAATCGTTTCGTTTTAGTTTGGCAAGTACGCACAGCGTCGCAGCGTTTATAGCTGAAAGTATACAGGTATTCTGTCCTTCACTAACAATCTTTTTATTTATAATTATTGGCAATTACTAATTACAAAGGTTGTGCAACTTTTAGGGAATAGGAGGTGCAGTTCAATATCCCAAATATTTCCTTCAGAAAATATATAATTATATCCATGAAAAGGGTGGTCTTTGTATAGCAGATGAAGTTCAGACTGGTTTCGGTAGGACGGGAGAGCATTTTTGGGGTTTCGAGAACCACGATGTGGAACCGGATATAGTAACTTTAGCAAAGGGAATAGGAAACGGATTTCCTCTTGGAGCTGTAGTGACAAGTAGGGAGATTTCCGAAAGTTTGAATTCAGCATTGCACTTTAACACGTTCGGAGGAAATCCACTTGCGTGCATCGTGGGATCAACGGTATTAGATGTAAATATATTTCACTTTATATATTTTTTTACATGTTACCAAAATTACTTTATAATTTTTTAAACTATTACAATTATTAATTAATTATAATATATAACGATGAATTAAAATAATTTAGATTATAAAAGAAGAAGATCTTCAACAAAATGCATATACAGTCGGAACACATTTGATCGATCGCTTGAGTACTTTGTTATTAGAATTTCCCAATATCGTTGGTGATGTTAGAGGAAAGGGATTAATGATTGGAATTGAATTAATTTCGAACTCCGAAACGAAAAAGCCGTTACAAACGGAATACGTGCTCGAGATTTTCGAGAATATCAAAAATATGGGTGTTCTTGTTGGTAAAGGAGGGTTACATGCAAATGTAAGGTAACTGATGATTAAATATTTATAAAATTTAATAGATGAATATTTATGATGTTCAATGTACATAGGTGCTGCGAATAAAGCCACCTTTATGTGTAACGGAAATGGATGCAGATTTTACTTTTGAAGTTATTAAGAGAACATTAGAAATACACCAAGAAAAATATAAGCAGATTAAAGGATAAACAAATGTAATACGTGAATTCAGGTCCTTTTATTTGATATAATTATGTATGTTACATTTGTACAACATATGTAGTTCTTTCATTTTATTCATGCAAATTGATCGTGTTTAAGTTTATTCCTGTACATGGTCATTTACGATAAGCATGAACAGTGAAAATTAATAATTATATACAAATATTTGTTTCCTCCATTTGTCCTTTAATGAAGTACACTCGGGTACCCATTTAACACGTTCGAGTATCTACCTATCGTGAACATTCGCAAACGCTGTGGGGCTGATAGATATCTGAACTAAAACTATGTATGTATTAAAAGCAGATGTTTAAATTCAGTTTGAAAAGAATCGTAATGTTCATCCATACATATAATAAAAGGACGACAGAAATTGTAATCAACATCTTTATCTGCAGCTTCAATTATTAAACAGTCAGTCTTCGAAAAATAAAATGCGCATCACATTTACTTGATAATTCGTCATATAGCATTTAAATGTTATTTGAATGTTCCCTGTTATTTTCATGCAAAATGCAGTTTTCTATATATTACATGTAAATTACGGAAATTAAATACTTAAAATCACATATGCAAGTACATAAGGCAACTTGTACGAATTAAATAAGTTATTGCGTTTGATCTTAATACTTAAAAATCTCCATGTTTCATATATTTGTTTGATTGTACATTTTTCTTCTATAATCTTTTCTTTCTAATCAGTTTTTCAATATATTCTTTCATGTAAAATTCAAATTAATACACGTTTTGGAAGACTTTTTATATTATGTAAAAATACTACCCAAAGTAAATGCAAAGCTGCCAACATTACATAAAATTATTGTATATCAACAAATGTAAATGCACTCAAATTTTCTAAATATGTGAAGACAACAATATATGGGGATTTCAAATATGTAAAAAATAAAATTTGGCACAAAATCTGTTTGTTTGAGAAAAAAAAAATAAATAAATAGAAAAATGTAATATTAATGTGATACTCTACTTGCTCATGTTATTGTCTAAAAATGCTCACTAAAGTATATTTAATAAAGCAATTATTCATTATACTGTTGCTTGTATCACAAAATATTCAGTACTTTCAGAGTAATATTATGTGGAAAAGATGCATGTATAACTCTGTTATTAATGAATAATAAATTGAATTTCTCCAATCTACTAAACATTCTTTCATTAATTAGTCCATAACGAAGTGAATAAAATAGTGTTAAATATGAAATATGTAGGCACCTAATTAAAAAATAAAATTTCTAATTTTTAAGCAATCAGATTTGTTAGAACGATTTTAGAATCTGGTAATGTATCAAGAAGGTAATGAGAGGTTTCAGCCATTGAGGCAAGATCAGCTTCTAATAATGCTAGTTGAAGTTCCCTACGTGCTTTTTGTACAACATATACCATCAGTGAAATACCTATTAGAATCTGAAAGTAAAATGGAAAAATTATTTGCACTTTCAATATCATAAAAAATTGAATCTCAATTTTTTTTATACTAAAAATATACCTGGAAACAGAAAACAATGTAACCAGTTGCTGCTGTTGATCTATCTTCAAGGACATCTTGCATAGATCTTAAACTACTGCCCAGGTAAATATTGATGATTTGAGCAGGTAGTAAACCTAATGCACTAGCTATGTGGTATCGAATACCACCCATATTGCTTACCTAAATATTTGTGTATATTGTTAACAGTTTTTAACATACTTTTTATCTATATTGTTAAATATTAATAAGAAAGTACATACCGCAAAAATGGTATTTTGTAGACCGAAAGGAATGGGAGTTAATCTTGCAAATAACACAACCTTGAAAGCTTGTGGTCCAGATATAACTCTGAGAATAGCTCTTGCAGTATCATTTTGTAAAAGAGCTCCAATAGGTAATTTAGATGACAATGCACTAAGGGTAACATGTGCTATAGCTATTCCTAAATTGGCAGACAAAACTACCATGACAATGCCTCTCAATATGCCAAATAAATAACCACTAGCAATGATAAGGAATAAATAACCGATTACAATAGGGAATGAGACCACTGTGAACAATGCAATGAATATTACAGTAACAATCCATATGTTCTGATGTTCAATCCAATAAAGCAACACTTTAATATAGTCTCTGCAGATAAAAACAATTGCACCCAAAAGTGCCAGGGTGGCAATTGTTACTACAATGTAGCACACTGAATTTGAGTGGATACAGTTACACTGTATCGAAGTAGAGTTCTTAGATGGACGAACACCAGTTTCCACATCTTCTATATTAATTATATCCATGTCCAATATGTCTATTCCTCATTATGAATAAGGAAAAAATCATTCAATTCTTTTGCTATGACCTGTTTGAAAAATGTCAAATGATATGTTAGGTACATACATATAATACATTTGCTTCTTATCAGTTAAATATTAGGTAATCAGTAATATTCAGTAATATATCAGTAAAATATATATTATATTAAAGGGTAATGTATTTGATGGTATTAGAAAGAAACATATCAACTCATTTGCCTTAAATATATGTATTGTTATATATGTTATACATAAATCATTTATGCAATAATTTTTTTATAAATTTTATGATACTTAAATATGTACTTCAACTAATTTATGGATAAAACACAAATGTTTGATTATAATGTTGTGATCATTATAGTACCATGATTATAAATGAGGCTACAGAGAACTATTCAATTTTGTATTTATTAAATATTTTTATATTGTTTACATAAAAACTAATTTCCTCAGAAGCACGCATAATATGGGAAAGAAACTTTCTGGTACAACAGAAATAACTCTACATTATTGTCTTAAATTACTGTAATCATAAATTTGTAGAAAAGCATGCAAATAAAAAATAACACGTAATAATATTTATTTTTACCTCATCACATACCATAATAAACAATTTCGTAAATCGCAATTTTCTATACTTTTCCTATTATCATCAGATATTAGCAATATTATGTTTTATGTTTGATTTTTCTTTCATTCGTTATCATTCTTATCAAAAAATATAATAGTTTTGTGATAGAAAGATAAATAATATAAACTCGTAGAACATAATAATTGAAATCCGTTTATGATTTTCGTTTACGTCAAACACACTGTTGGTGTGAAAGCAGGAACATTTCATTTTCCAATACCACGCAGATTTATCAAAAAAATTCCCATAACAATTCTATTACCTAATATTTAAATTAACAAAATTCTAAATATCATACTTAAAAACATAATTTTAATAAAAAAATTTTCAGTCTCTAGATGTGGTATCTATAAAATTATAGATATATTTGAAGAAAATTTATATTAAAACTTAAAATGTTAAAACTTTGATCATTAACTATTAACGGGTATTATTTAAATCATAATTTTTATTCAAATTCGATAACTCTGTTTTCGATGTATTATTCAAATCTTTTATTGTGTAAAATTTCAACTTTTTTTCTTAATTACATATTATATCATACTATATAAATTAATATATTATATGATACATTAATTTAAATTGTAATACAAAATACACATATAATAAATATTTTTGTTATATACATTTTGTATTGTAAATATATATGATTTATATTATATAGTGCATTTTCTCGAAAATTACTCGTGGTTCAAGTACGGTTTTATATACGAAGTGTAAAAACGAAGAAAATCATGAAGTAGAACATTGAAGAAAAAATTAATCCCGGGCTTCTAAAACCACAAGATATATTCATATAACACTAAGGACAGATCGGTTAGATTTCATTTAGAAAGTGATAGGGCTAAGAAAGTAATATTTCCAGTTGCGCACTTGTCAACCTTGTTTGCGGTGACCGCGTCGTTATGGCGGTATAACGAATTTTTGCAGGTTACAAGCTAACAGGTGTAAGCTAAAGAACAGGATGGTCGTTCATACGTTCATTTGCTCAAATTAATTATTGTTGATTGAATATTGTGGTTATTAATATCAATCCACAATTTTAAGTAAATTCCAAGGTATCGATGTCACCGACACACAGTGCATTCTAGTTTTCTATGTGATATCGAATTTTATAACTTGACAGAATGATTGTCAAGAGGATATTACAGCTAGGATTTCTAGTAACAGTGTTTGTAAACATGCATAGTTCAGCCGATGAAAGTACGAGCGTAAATGCAAAATGTCAATTTGGAAAGACCCTACGGAAGCAAGTAAACGCGGAACCGCTTAATGGTACCTGTTTACGAGATATTGTAGTTCGACTGTCGAACGAGTTTCGTTCTATTACTGATGCCGAACTCGGTTTGAAGCCGTTCCAAAGAATGCTCGATGAAATGGAGTTCATGAATGTCTCGAATAGCTTGAACATGAGACTGAGCTTATTAGTGGATAAATTAAACAACAAACTATTATCCTATGCAAAGCTTGTGAAGCAGAGCTATAATATTATAGAACCTATTTTGGCAAAGAACGAAAATCAGTTTGATTATTTTGAATCTATGAATGGACTAGAATTGTTATCAAATGGATTGGCAGATTTTTGCTCACAAATTGCACAAAGTATGTAAGATAAGTTCATTTAGAATTTATAAATTCCAATCTAATGTGATTTTATGTATTTTAGAATTGGCACTTCATTTAAAAAATCAAGAATGGAAAAACTTACATTTGTTGCCTTTTATGTATCCGGTCACCATGTGTGGTCCATCTAGTGCAGGACATAATATTGGGCCTCTTTTGTTGTCTCAGTATTGTCCAAAAAAAAATGTGCTGTTATTGCTTGAGCATGCTGTGTTTATGTCTGAAGGAGATCTTACTCTAGCTCAAATAACTGCAGAGACAATAATTGACATGTTATCTCACACAGATTATGTTAATGTTATTGGCCTTTCTACTAATACTTCCATTCATTGCAAAGATGGTTTATTAAAAGCTACAGATGTTAATAAGTTTCAATTAGCACGTTATATTCATAGTTTAACAAGAATAGGTACAATTATCTTTTTATCTGTCATATTTCCTATTTATCATTATTTATAGAAATTTTTTGTCCCAATTTTAGAAACAAATGACACAATTGAATTTGATCTTAATAAGTTATTACAGAATGTAAAGGGTGAAATAGTGTTTATACATTTGACTAATACACTTAAGCCCACTTCACACATAAAAAAGATAAGAAACATGATTTCTGCAGAGAAAGTAAGTGGCTATATAAGAACAATATTAATTCTTTCAGGTGAGTTTAATTATGTAATTACGTGCATGAGTTGTTTGTAATATATTATTAACGTAATCATTTTTTTACAGATCAAGAATCACATTCAAACACTAAGGATTACAATGATAGCATTCTAACTCTTCCAACACAAAATATACTCGGTTTTGAAGTATCAAAGCTGTTTTCTGATTTAAAATGTTCTGAGGAACATAAGAAAGATTATTATTTATCTGATCCATACTTTGATTTATATAGTAAAACAATGACATTGTCTATTGGGCACATTACAAATAAAGCACTAATATCTTTAGATATTAAATTACGAAATTTCCTTGATGATATAACATATTTTAATGCTGGTATGCATGCATATGCTATACTGTTTGATAATAAGGGTATAGTTTGGATTCACAAAGATTTCCCACGAATGGAAACGATGCTAGATCAACCCCTCAAAGTTAATTTACATCACATAGAAAATATTAGTTCTGAAACTGTAAGAACAATGATTGAAGAATACGAGGGTGTTATAAACGTGAAAACACAATTAGGGAAAAAGGTACATCGGCATATATAAATATACGTAAAACTCATATTGATTTAGTTTTTACATTTCAGAAGTGGTATCGGTGGAAGCATTTGACGTACATGGATTTAATAGTATGCTTAGTATCGGCAACTAATGAAAGCGTATTACCTGTCGCAAAATTAGTACCAACATTGTCAATGAATATTTTGCATCATCGTCTGGATCTTTTAATGCATAGTATCGCCGATGAAAGCATTCTATGTACTTATCACAACAAGCTTTTGTCCTTGTGTGAGTTAATGAATTTTAATAATTTGAAGAAATAAAAAACTTATCTAACATTTGTATAGAAGAATATATGTATTTATGATTTAGCAACAGGAGTGGTCTATCTTTCTCCATGGTGTTTCCAGTCCCCAATAGAGCAACTTAAATTATTAGAAACTGGAACCGTTGTAACAATGCAGAGTTACATGGCATATCTAAAGGACTTAACAGGATTACTAGCTAATCCTGGTTTATATCAATCTGTCAGACCAGATGTAGCTATGTTGACTCAAATGTTGGGATACTTTAAAGGCAGGCATATAGAAAGCGCTTTAAATAAATTTATAATAAGAAGGTACATTTTATACTATTATATAGAACGAGATTTTAAAAGAATTAGGATTTTTATTTAATTTTGTTATAGATATATCGTTGGAGTCGTAAGTGGCGTATTAGAGATATATCCAGGAATTATGCTCGATTCTGGTTTTGATCCTAAGAGAAGAATGTGGTATGGAAAAGCACTGGAGCATTCTGGAAAATTAGTTTTCACACCTCCATATTTGGGTGTTGGTAGTTCTGGATATGTTGTTACTCTAAGTCACACAGTTCATCGTAATTCGGAATCAACTACAAAGGATGATGCTATTGCAGTTGTATCTATGGATGTATCATTAGGCTTTATTTCAAGACTTCTGAAAGAAATGTTCCCATTTTGTAATAATTCGACGGTGAAATGTTTCCTAATGGACGATAAAGGATATTTAGTCTCACATCCAGCATTATTAGAACCAACTGGTAAAATCGAGCAGCAACATTTGACTCACAAGGAATTATTGGTTGCAAATGACATATTAAATCACGAGCTTTTCGTTAAAAAAAAAGCTTGTGCAAATTACTTAGATGGTACTGTACAAAGGTATTACCAGTTTAATACTTCACTCGATGAGGTTCTTACAAACATAGTACACGGCGAACATTGCGTCAAATACCAAGTAGCAGCTGTACCAGGAACTAATGTATTTTTAGGAGTAGTTAATGTGACTTGTAATTTATTAAGAGCATTTTGCCCATGCAGTACTATGGATCACTCATGTTTAAACTGCAAAAGAATGGAACAAACCGAATGCGAATGTCCTTGTGAATGCGCATTATATTACTCTAATTGTGCGGAGTATACTATAAATGAAATGAACCTCGAATCCTGTCCGGTACCATACGAACAAGGAGGGAATTCGCAGATGTCCTGGATACAATCTACGAATTTGAAAACGTGTCCGTCCATTGACTGTAAGATATTCAAAGGAGAAAATGAGTGTCTCGGAATTGTAGGTTGCCAATGGTGTCATATAGACAATGATGGAGAAACGCCATTGCAAGCACCATTTTGTAGCGATATGTCCGTATGTTTTAGAGGTATTCTTGGACTTTTTATGCCACTTAGTGATGGCACGTACAGTAAGTACTGTATTTTTAATATATAATTTTGCATATTTTTTTCTCTTACAAAATATAATTCCTTTCAGATTCTCAGTCAACAGAAGAAATTGCAGCACGCGACTGGCCATCAGTTGGGTCTGTAGCTGGTGGAATACTAGCATTTCTTTTGATACTAGGGATATTGTTATTTTGTTATAGACTTCGATCTGTTCAGTCTGGTGTAGAACATCAGTGTTTACATATACATACATCACCCGATATGCTGCGTATGACGCATTTAGAGGGTGATGCAGAACCTATGGAGTTAGAGCAAACAAAAAACAATTTAGATTCCCTGATAAGGGATGGTATAGCGCCCATTTCGCCATATAAGGTTTCCACAAATTATAGAAAACCACCCGGTGGTGATAGTGATCATGGATATAGTACAATGACACCTCACGACGATTCTGAACAACAAACATTTGCTGAACCGCTATTAGTAGTTGGTAGTAATACTGAACCCGATCTGAAAAGACAGTCCACTTGTCTTCCCTCTCCAACAACAAATTTAGGGTCCCCTTATCATGTTTTAGCGCCAGTCACGGTTCATTGCAATATGGAAGCAAATTTTTGTTAACATCTATAACAAACAATAACCTGGAAATTTTTATTCAGGTATTGTTCCTTGAAAACAGTAAAACTTCGTTTGATTGAAATCAATGTTATAAAACATAATGTAAAAAACACACCTCAACCCTTATATCTCCAACTGACAAATGCAAGCCAGCATTCTACTCCAAAGGAGTAATAAGGGTTAATTTTGAAAAGAGTTTATGATTTTTTATAAGTTCTTTTTATAAATATTAGGATTATACAAGTTATATAGTGATATATAGACGTGCATGTCTATTAGTATTATTTTCAATTAGTAATAATATTATTTCATTCGGATAAATCATACTTAATTCAATAATGAAATCGTATATGATTATTGGCTGTTATCACAACTAGCAATGATACTGTTTTTTTTTGTTTTTATAGTTAAGAATAATGCAGCAAATGTAAATGTGTTCGAATATTACTTAAAATAATCATATATTTTTTATATAAATCGGAAACGAACTATGTAACTGAGGTGTCTTGATCTATCAAAATTGATACATATAGCAGATATATGTATATCTTAATGTAATAGCAAGATATCTTACTCCATAGTTCGTTTTCATTGTATACATTTTTTAGAAAACAACATCACAAATTAGCTATTTACATACTGTGTAATGTAAGCTACGTAGTTTAAGATTTTTAATAGAATTTATTGGTAGATATAAATTCGCGTAAGCATAAAATATATATACATTTTTATACATGATAGTACTTTTGGAAAAAGTGTACAGTGACCTTTTTAAGCATAATGAAACAAACTTTTATGGCTAAGAGCTAATCCCTTAGATATTTACATTTTATACGTATATACGTGACTGACTACTTATCACTTGATCTTGCCAATACACATAGTTTATTATAAACGCAGGTTTTACTATTTTTATAACTTGTAAATGTAGAACAATTAGTTTTTGAGTACTTTACATGTTGATCAGTATTTTAATTATTAAAGTATATAATTGCTGTTAAAAAATGTAATTTTATTATTATGATAAGTAAAAATACAAAAATTATCAAAACTGTTTGTTTATTCATTGTTTAAGTGTTTCAGTGACTCGTAAAAAATAAATCCTCGGTAATTTGATTACTTTAGATCTATTTAAATTATGAATTATATACCAAAAAAATCAACAGTATACACGCAATAGTTTTCATTATATGTTATACTAGAACTTATATAAAATATTTTTTCCATGTAATTGCTTTATAGTTAAGGTATAAAGTCTGGATTCTTCCTTAAAATTACGAAACCTTCCATGATGGGTGTTAAAGGTATATATTCTTCAGTTGCAAGTTCTGCTCTTTCACCATATGCTAGTAAAACAGGAGTTGTATGTGTTTGGAATCCTGTAATCGTTTTGGGTTTTCCCGCTTGACCCACAACGTCTACAGCAAGACCTACCCTTACTGGTACAGCTAAAGGATTTAACTTTTCATCAAATGTTACTAACATCCTCGGTTGCATTGCAACTGCTAGCGTGTACAACAAATAATGAGATCGACCTAGAATGACTGAAAACAAAAATAGAGTCATAGTTATTTAATACATCTTAAATAATTACAATATTTAAAAAAGATTGAAATACTTACTGTTTTTTACGTCAAGGAAACCAATTAAGGTAGCTAAAAGTCCAGCAAGTGCTACAGGACTTAATACTTGTCTATCACTGTGATATGGAGATAATGTCAAAGTTCCTTTACCAAGATGCGTCAAACCTTGTGCGATGCGTACCATGAATAAATTGTTAGGATCTTTCGCATGGAATTGAGCAAGCTGCCTTAACATTGCAGCCAATCTTGCGTTGTTTGTTCCAGCTCCGACCAAACCCATTGCGAAAATTGCATTATGCGCTACTTCCGGATCACTATCATGGGAGAATTTAGATAATGTATCGAGTATATTCAGTTTTGGATTGGAGACTGATATGAGTCCAAGTGCGAGTGGAACGGATCGCCTTATAACAGGCTCGCAATAACGCAATAAATGACCAAATGTTCTGTACGCCATCTCAGCACCAATTTCTTCTCCCATGGCAATTAAAGCAATGCCAAGCACAGCAATTGCTTGTCTTGAGCTGAGGTCCTTTGCTTTGTCCTCCTTTTTTTCTTCTTTCTTATCTTTATCTTTACGATCGCTCTTGTCTTCCTTTTCGTTGGATGGTTCGTAATGTTCAGAACAAATATGCAATAGATGTTGGATCTTCAAAACATTTCCGGTACCGGCGTATGCGCACACTTCTACTAAAGTCGTGGACATTGATTTGAAAGGTTCAGGTACTATTTCTAGGGCTGCTATTATAGCTTCTGCCGCTTCTTGTTTCCCTAAAAAGCATAATCCGAGGCCTAAAGGTAGAAATCGTGCGTACGTGTCTTTTAAATCTGCTTCTGACTTCTCCATGAGGGCGTGCATTATCGTTGTTGTAACGTAAGCATTGCAAGAACCTACTGCTACCATTCCTAGAGCAAGACCTGCCACGCCTATGACTTCCCAACTAGACTTGGGATCGCTAAGTACAGGAATTAAAAGACCATAAACAGCTTCCCGATTCGAACCCGCATATGCCAATCCAAGACCAACAATTGCGCCAATACGCATTGTGTTACTGCTGTGTAATACATAATCAGATAAAAGTGCTAATGCAGGATCGCATTCAATTCTTACGCGGCAGTTGACCAGACCGCAAGCTAATAGAGCACCAGATTTGATATAATCTTCAGAAGAATAAAGATACTTGTCTATCGGTGTCAAACCACCATCAACGTCCCATAATAGTACAAGACCAAGGGATGCTGTTGCACTGAGCATTCCATGTTCTTTATTCTTATACAACCATTTATTCCCATCTTCAACCAATAGTTTATCTTGACCAAAAGCTGCATTGACAAAACCATTAACGAAGCTTGCAGCAAGATTTTGTCTTGCTGAATCTACTTGACCACCCCCAAATGGAGATCTAGAATTTTCTAAATGTGACTTGTATACATCTTCTGGTGTTTTTGGCTCCATTATGTCTAATTCACGCGCAAGATTAAGGAAATGGTAATTCAACAAAGAATTGGACATGATTTCAACTAGATCATCATATTCTGGAGTAGATTCTGGAAGTTCCAAGAAAATTTGCTGTCTACCTAGCATAAATGCTAGTTGCTTTTGGACAGAACTAAAAACAATAGTATATATTAATACAATTTTTTTAAAAATATTTATTTTAATAGCATCTTAACTTACAGATCAGTGCAGTTTGTAAATATATCTTCAATAAGTGGTAAATCATTCAGCTGCATTGCCAGCCTAACAGCCTGAGGGTACTGGCCAAACTTTCTATATAATTTGGCAGCAGCATGAAGCAGAGTACTATTTTCTGGATCTGCTACATATGGTACACAGCTTGTTAAATATAAACAAACTCTTTGATATGCACTTTCGTCTACATATTGCTCCAATAGATCTAGCCTTTCAATTTCCATTAGCAGATCACAAGCTTCTGTTTCAGCATTATGGGCCATGTTATAAGGTACAATTTCATGTACCAGAGCTATTAGTTTTTTACTAATAGCTTCTGCATTGTCTGTTGGCTCATCCCATTCACCAGCTAATTCTCCTGATAGATGCCTAACATATTCATGTCCCCATTCTCCAATGGCTATAGCGGACCCAGTAAGTCTATACTTAAGACATTCTCTACCTTCACCCATAGTCATAGCAAGGACAGAAATGACGTCAGAACATAGTTCCTTACATTTTATGTCTGTTATCTTTTCATAAATAGATTTCATAGTATCATAATGAGGTCTCATAAATTTAAGAGGTTTTGGAACACTAGTCATTGATGTTGTGGATGCACGGATATGGTTACGTAGAGACTCTAAAGCTGGATAATATAAACTTGTATTAGGATCTTGCAAACGTTCAACAAGGTGAGTTAACTCTTCTTGCAAAAGTTTGTCCTCTTCAGACTAAAAAATATTAGAGTAAATAAATGTTATAATATTAAAGTTACATTTTTTTATATAGTGTGAATTTTATTTAAATTTATAATAAAATCAGATACGTTCTTTTTTACTTTTCGTATTTTCTACTGTTGAAAATGTTATTTTGAAATAATCCTGCAACAAAAACTACAACTCACCAATTCATTTTTATCTTCCTCTTTTCCGCTTCTGACTTCTTTGTTTGTTTTTGACTCCACTTTCACGCTTTCAGGCATTTTGTTTCAATTATCACTTAAAATGATTGCAAAATATAAAACTCAATCCACCCTTCGACCCTAATTGGAGCGTAGGTTAGAATAAATGTAGACCCTATTTGCGAGTCACCACTATTCATCATAGGTTAGAGATGTGATAGAATTATAACATCAACTTCTGCATTTCTGACGAAGGTTTCCAGATCCTCCACCAGATGGGCGTGCGGCTTCCACGACTGTACAGTGCACAATTAATACTGTGAATGTATAAGAAATATAGTAATCTATGTATCACTTTGTGTTTAAAGGTATATTTTGTGTAACGCTTCGCTTTGCGACTATCTGTGGATTGAATGTGGAAAATTGAAGAGTTAGTTATCCAATGATAATTTATAGTTACAGTATAATTGTGTAAAATATAATCGTGTTGAAATAAATCACGTTGTAAACGTTACGACTGATTAACACGATATATTCAATTTTTTGTAAAAAATGAGTCGCAGAAGAGTACATGAAGAGGAAGATGGATACGGTACGTTTTCGTTTTTCTTATTTAACCATTAAAAAATTTAAAATTGTACGTATTGAAAAAATTACTTTTTTATACTCATGAGGAAGTATTCTATTTTTATGCAAATTTTATAGAACGAGCGTATAAGAAACGTAGGAGGGTATCAGAGAATCAAGAGATTGAAGATCGACTTGAATCTCTCATCCTGAGAGTAGGAGAAAAATCTACATCATCCTTAGAAAGCAACCTTGAAGGTCTAGCTTCAGTATTAGAAGCTGATCTTGGACTATTTCGCAGCAAAATACTTAGGATTCTGACTGAATGTGCAATTAGGATGCCAGAGAAATGTACAATTTATACCACTCTTGTTGGGTTGTTGAATGCAAAGAACTTTAATTTTGGTGGTGAATTTGTTGACTACATGGTAAAGAACTTTAAAGACGCATTGAAAGCTTGTAAATGGGATGTAGCTAGATATTCATTAAGATTTCTAGCTGATTTAGTAAACTGTCATGTTTTATCTTGTGGATCATTAATGCAATTGTTTGACAATATGTTAGATGCTGCTAATGAAGATGGTGTACCTCAAGTAAGACGAGATTGGTATGTAAAATATATTCTATGTGATTTTGTGGATGAGTGTAACAAAATATATTAATTTATTATCATTTATTATAGGTATGTCTATGCTGTATTATCAACATTACCATGGGTAGGAAGAGAATTATATGAAAAGAAGGAACAAGAGCTAGACCATTTGATGGTTACAATAGAAATATTTTTAAATAAAAGAAGTAAAAAGCATCAAGCAGCATTAAGAGTATGGTCAAGTGATACACCTCACCCTCAGGAAGAATATTTAGATTGCTTATGGGCTCAAGTCAGAAAACTTAGGCAAGACAATTGGGCAGAAAAACATATTCCTAGACCATATCTTGCGTTTGACTCAATATTATGCGAAGCATTGCAACACAATTTACCTACTATAATGCCACCGCCGCATCATGAATCTTATTCCTATCCGCTACCAACAGTAGTTTTCCGCATGTTTGATTACACAGATTGCCCAGCTGAAGGACCATTATTACCTGGAAGCCATGCTATTGAACGATTTCTTATAGAGGAACATTTAAAACAAATTATCAACAACTATTTCTTTGAAAGAAAAGATTGGTACATATTTCCTATCTCTATCTAGTTCTTTTTTTTTTTTTTTTATATATTTCTGTTCTGTAATTAAATATTCGCATATAATGAATTACAGTGCAGCCCAACTATTGAACTTTCCATATAAAGCAAAAATACCATTGGATTATTGTATAGTGGAAGTAATATTTGGTGAATTGTTTAGACTACCAGCTCCAAAGCATTTAGAAATATGTTATGGGTCGATTTTAATTGAACTTTGCAAATTACAACCATCAACAATGCCACAGGTAAAATGATAAGCATCATTATATTATAAATTCAAATATTTATCAGTACTTTTGCTTTACGTTGATGTAGGTTTTGGCACAAGCAACGGAAATTTTATTCCGGCGCATAGACAGTATGGCCGCTACTGCTTTTGATCGTTTCGTATGGTGGTTCGCGTATCATTTAAGCAATTTTCAGTTTCGTTGGTCCTGGGAAGATTGGGATTCTTGTTTGCAACGCGATCCAGAACATCCTCGGCCAAAATTTATTCGAGAAGTACTTCTAAAAGCTTTACGGTATATATGTTAAATTAATCATGGAAACGTTTTAATGATATAAATAAGTTCACAAAAATAATATTTTATTTATAATTTATACTTAGATTATCATATTACCAAAGAATACGGGATATGATGCCAGGATCGTACGCTGACTTAATTCCAGCGCCTCCAGAGCCTATTTATAAATATACTTCAGAGGGTGCCAGTAAATACAAATTTTTTAATAATATTATTTATAGATAATAGATAAAAATCCTATCTAAAAAAAATTGTTCTATAGGTTCACTTCCCGGCACAGCAGCAGCTCATGAATTGGTCGTTTCTATAAGACGTAAATGTACTCCAGAAGAAGTTCTCAACGTATTAAATACGTTACCAGGTCCTAGAGAAAATGAAGAAACAAATAATTTCAATCCTTTAAAAATTGATGTTTTTGTACAAACATTATTGAATTTAGGTTCAAAAAGTTTTAGTCACAGTTTCGCGGCAATAGGAAAATTTCATTATGTCTTTCAAGTAAGATTTTGAATAAAAAATATTTATAATCTGACAAAAATAATTACAGATGTAATAAGTTTGTATTTTCAGGTTCTTGCTGAAACTGAAGAAGCTCAAATATGCATTTTAAGAAATATGTATGCATTGTGGAAGAATCACTATCAAATGATGGTAGTCTTGACTGATAAATTTTTGAAAACTGGTATTATTGAATGTAGTGCAATAGCAAATTGGATATTTTCTAAAGAAATGGTGTCAGAATTTACCAAGTATGTATAATTTTATAAACAATACTGTTTCAAAACATTAAACAAAATTTATATTTACCATATCGTCTTTATAGATTATATATTTGGGAAATTCTTCATTTAACAATCCGAAAGAAAAACAAACATGTAACAAAGTTAAGCACAGAATTAGCGGAAGCTCGCGAGAAGTTGAGAAGAGCAGAAAGTAGGTCAGGTTCATCGTCAGAAGATGAAGATAATAATAAAGACAGGAATAGGGAAAAACCTTCAGAAGATGTTGTAGAAAGAATGGAGGAAAAGCTGGAAACAGCTCAAGCAGATCAGAAAAATTTGTTCCTTATCATTTTCCAGGTACATATAATTATCTTATTATTACTATTATAGAAATAAAAAAAATATTCACTAATATCTTTTTTCAGCGTTTTATAATGATTCTATCGGAACATTTAGGACGCTGTGATACTGACGGTATAGATTATAATACTCACTGGTACAAATGGACCATAGGCAGACTGCAGCAAGTGTTCCTAACCGTAAGCTTTTTATCAAATGATAAAAATAAAATGTATTCTTTTGTTTGCACATAATGTTAATTGTTTTTTCTCTTATTAACAGCATCATGAGCAGGTTCAAAAGTATTCGTCGACATTAGAAACTTTACTTTTTACACCAGATCTGGATCCGCATATCTTGGATGTTTTCCATCAGTTCGTTTCTCTACGAGCATGAAGGTCATTTTCTACAGTAATCGTTATGTTAAATGTATTTTATGTTATCAAAAAGTTAGGAGTCTAATTTCCAACTTTTGAATATTTTATATAATCATTGTTAGACACATTGTGATTTTTCATAACGCAATTAGCAAATTAGAACTAAAAAGAGGAAATTTTTATATTTCAATATATTCTGTGACAAATTATTTGATTTTCAGGACAGCATAATATCATGTAATATATAATATAACATTATGTGTAAATGCTGAATGCGTTATTACGCGTGATGTAAATATATTTATCCAGCTTTAAGCGTATTTCTTTTCAACAAGGCATTGCAGTATAAATGATAGAATTCATTATTTCATTATACGTGATAGTATGTATTGTAAATAAAAATACAAAGAACAAAATATATTATACTGATAGTTTCTATTAAATAACTAAGATATATTCATTTTTCATTTAAGTTTATATAGTCGATAATAACATAGTAAAGTAACTCATTGTGGTTTGAATAATCTGAAAATATAAATAATAATAAAATTACGTATACTTTTACGATTATCTAAAGAGTTACAATAAGAAATTTTTACCGCGAGAAACGTTTCCATTGACATGACCGCTATTTTGAAAGCTGTTATTTTGCTGAATATCATTGTCCTTGCGATTAAAAACATATATAAATTATGAAACTTTTTAGGAAGCATATACCACACTATCTCACATCTAAAGTAATTGGTTATCAATTAACCGTTGGAATGTAAAAGTTGAAAAACATCAAAGAAATATAAAATATTCTTACGTCGCGACATACACTTCTTCACTATGATTTAATAATCTTTGTCCAGGAAGGCAAAGAATGAATATATGTATAACTTGTACCAATGCAAGTGATCCAAATCGCGTTATTTCGTCCGTATTACCTAAATTCAAGACAATCTAAAAATAGCAAATCATTTCGCTATTATTTCTTATTATATAGAATTAAGGAAGAATTTTCTAATTTACAACAGCGTACTGGCGATATTTCTATTGATATATTTGTAAAAAATTTTATATGAATCGAAAGTACATTTAAAATACTAACGAATCCAATCTCCTCCATTATTGATTACAGTTTGACAATGTTTCAGCATACTTTCTATTAATTCTTCGGTGTACGGTACAGGCAATGACTTCCATATTTTTTGAACGCGATCTATTAAAGTGCTTAATTTCAAAATATGTTTTTCTTCCAATTTGTGTTTTATAATAGATCAAACATTTTATATGGAATTTGCGTCAAGTGACGAATGGACAGTCCAGCAAAATACCGCTTCAAATCGCTTAACATATACAGCATTCATTTCGAATAGCCCTATGCTTTTCAATAATACAAGCTATGATAAAATATTATAAGCCAAAGCGTAATAATCACTCCCTCATTAAATATCAATTTTCGTAGATATTGCCAGTACAGTCTTGTGGGATAGATTATAGTTGCATGTAAAAATACAATACTTACTCCAACTCCACCAATGCTAAGACAGATAATGTGAAAAAATATCTGAGTTAATATAAATTTAGTAAACAATGATTCCAAGAGATTTGAGTATCTACAAAAACAAAAAAGAAAAAAAAGAAATGGATTAATTTCTCGCACAAACGAAATAAGCAATGACTGTACATTAACAATAAACTATCGACCTTATTGCATTTTTATGTTCTTTTATACAAAGTAATAGTTTTCTAAAAATCTTCTCCTTTTCTTCCTGTGATAATTCGACATTTTTATACTTTTCGAGTAAATGACGATCCTTTAGGTTTATCAAGCTACTTGTATCCAAAATGTGCATAGTTCTTAATTGATAGCTGTAAACAAATTTTTGAGATCAAATATCGCGGAATATTTGAATCGATAGAGATGAATTTTACCTCACAATTGCAAACAAAGCACAGGCATGTTGGACGTATAACATGTAAGCGCTATACGTAGTAAAAATTACTACACCTATTATGAATACTGTTATACATATACATATGAACACATAATAAAAATATTGTTGTGTATCCACGCCATAATCGGCTATGACTGGTAAACTTATCTCTTTGGAATGATTCGAAGGTACAATGAGATCAGTTACTAGTGATATGGTTGATATCATTAAGAAAGCCAAAACTGTTGAACAAATGTACGCTAAAATAGAAAATGCCTTTAAAGTCGATGAAAACAATTTCTCTTCATTTTGAACTAATGCACTTACTGAGATAACATAATACAACTTTGTTTCCTTGCGCGGTATAAAATTGAAGAATCTTATTTTCTGGCCGATTCATGTAATAATTATGATCATTTTTAATGAACAGGAGTACATCTTTGACCTGTAATAAAAGAAAACAAGAAAAGATCATTTAATAAAAATCAAGAAGAGTTTATTCTAGAATGCAGAAATTTCTCTGCAAATATATTTTTGAAAGTTAACTGCAACGAAAAACACGTTGCTTTAATCTTGAGAATATTATTCCTTAATAAAGATTGAGATAGAATTAAATTAATTAACCGTTTTCAATTCTGAATATTCGTAGAGCAAACGAGGCAAGAGACGGTACCTTCTCCTTGTTAAAAATTAGGTTCAAATGCGACGACAAGCAGAAAGAGATCGTCATCAACGGTGGTATGCATTCGATTCTACTATTCTTGTTGACATTCCACTCATTGGATAATCCTCTACTCTAGAACAAAAACAAAAAAATAAGAAATGAAATATTGAATCACAAAAGCAAATAAATAAAAGCTTATTCAAGATACTGGTGCTTGAGAAAAGTACAAAAATCTATTCCATGCCAAATTATCACATTCTACTATAACAATTAAAATTTTCACTGATACATAAATAATTCATTATGCGCACGGAATTATTCGTTTAATTTGTTGCCAATCGATCATACGAGATTCAGACATTTTTCGTGATCGTTCATTCAATGAAGTACTCTGCACATACTTCGAGAGGGACAATTAAATAATTTCTATATCACATTTTTTATTTGTAATTATAATTGTAGGATATCTTATAATATAAAAAAGAAAGAGAATACGTGGAAAAGATGTTATATGCTTTAAAAATGTCGACGCATAAGAATAAAACTAGTTTACACATCACACTGGCAATTTTGTCTACTGCACATCGAACACATCGAAGAAGTTCTCCGCGCAAAGGGTTTATTAAAACTTGCTATAAAATGAAAATCGTTCTAATACGGAGAATCAATTTTCTATAGTCTACTTTTATCAGAACGTTTAGTAACAGTCGACCGTTTCGCTTATTAGATAGAGCGTTCTGTGTAAAATGATAAAAGGAAAAGAAGAAGTACTAATATTCTTTAATTAGCTATCATTCTACGAATCTATCATTTTAACATTAAAGGAATAAAACCTCGAGGGGAAGCTTTTAAAGAACGTAAAAATCTCGTCTTTTTTTATTTAACGAATGTACGAAGACGGACGTTGTGACTGTTTAAATAATTGACTAACTTGTTAATAATTTAACAAGCAAATCTTCGTCGATTTTCCTTGTGTTTCGTTCGACTTTTTATTACTCGTCATCGTCACGGTATATTATACTATGTCTTCGTCTCTTAGCTTCAATAATGAGTCGAAGAAATGAAAGAAACGCGACGATAATCGGCATGAATTTCTTCGAGCAGCCTGGCTTTCGATTGAGCAAGCGTTTTTTATCCATCATCGGAGTATGGCCGTTTCAGAGTACTCTATCGAAAATGTTAACGCAAGGCATCGTTTACTCATTCTGCGTCTCTCTCTTCATAGCCGAGGTAATCCTAAAGATACGAATTATGTATAAATAAATTGATGTTACTAGAACAAAAGCCTAGAATGATGCTTTGCTCAAATGATAGGATGAAATTGTAAAAAGAACAATAGCACGAAATTCGTGTTTAAAAAGATATTTAGTGGTAATAATACACGATAGGATATTATGTAAGATTGTGTTGCATTTTTATCAATGATTCAAGAAATTCACTATATTCCATGCCAAATCATTGTAAATCATATCTACTTACATATCTACGTACGTGTGAATTTGCACTATACGTTTATGATAGCAAAAATCCATTGTTAATATAATATTTAGTACTGGATCGAACCAGTATATAAAAATTGCCGGAATTATACGATAAATTTAATGCTTTTCTAACTATGCAGTGTTAATCCAATTTATAATTTAATTATCTAAACGTACCGACGAATCTAATTCTTTATCTTATAACTGTAAACAAGAGAGTCATGTTACTGCGAGAATACTATGTAAGGCGATGACGATAATCATAACGAACGCCGGTAACGTCTATACATTTTTATAAGTTTCACTACAGCTGAAATTTTAAAAGTTAGATCTTGGTATAATTACATGCCTTAACATGCTTCGATAAATCCGAAGGGGGAAAAGTAATAGACGCAAAATTCATTAAAGATGGATGAGGAATATCAAACGATATTGGTATCACAGAATGATGAATTGATGGAAATACATTTTCTTCCAATAATCTAGAAATCCATAATTAAGCAGGTCTTGCATAATGGTAATTCACCATTCCCAAAATTTATGGGAATTCTGCTGTTTTGTAAAGGATACAATTATTCGGAGATGGTTAACTTCAGTAACACTTCGATACTGATAGCATCGAAGTAAGTACAATAACAATTATTGTTTTTTAAATTGTCGAGGATAGAACAGTGAAGTACGATGAGATTGTCTGTGTGTCCTGTTAAAAGAAAAGAAATTACTGCAATTGTCGATACATAATCGATGAAGAGAAGTATGTAAGTATTTAATTATATCATTTTTAACTAATTGATAAGATTTTACAGTATTTGCACTCAGTTAACATGCGTACATTGTATATCATGGTGTCATAATCTATTCCGCACGATTCTATCAATTTACTTATCTGAGAACATGGGATAACTTATATTTTAAAAGATATCGCTTAATCAGAGTGAGTAAGTACCAGTATGTTACAAAAAATATTAAACAAAAATTATATTTCGCATATAATGTCGAGCAGATCTCCCCTTGTTTAAAGACAACTGTTTGATGATCGGTGTTGCATTAATTTTAGAAAAGAAGTTGTTAAAATGATAAATAAGACATTCGTGATAGTCGAACTATACGGCATGACACTTGTAAGGCTAAATCCTATTCTTGCACAAAATCTTTTTCACAAAATCTCAGGTTCAACTTTAAACACAACTGCAAATAGATTTTAAGCCTTAATTAATGGTATTCATGGATCATTTAATAGAGCATTCTGTTGCTTCGAACTCAGACAATTGACGATAATGTAAAATTATTATAATTATTTACCATTCCGTATATCAATCAAAGTAGTTTGTATAGTTTTCTGCAAAATTGTTTATTTCTGTCCGACGAATAACTCGATAGGATACAGGAAGTCATTTATGAAGAACGTGAATCTGAACGTGAATTTCCTTAAACAATTTCATTTTATTAATTGATACTCAACAACAACATCAAAAAATAAAAAAGATCGGTAAGTAACAAGGAACTAAATCGTCGCTTTATCGGAAGAGTGATACAAATAGAAAAGGTATATTTTTCAAGAAATCGGTTTTATTACTTTTTCAGCAAGTCAAAAGTAACGTCTTTTTAGTTGTGTCATTCTTCTGGCACTAGTTTCTGCTAGCGCCGATTAAATGTGTATAACATGTATATACATGTCTATAATGTATAGTGATGTCTCTAGAATGTTTTAAATCGTTTTGAATATATACATGTGGCGAAAAATTCGGACCACTTCGAACATGATTTGATACTTCAAACTTTTGATAAGTCTTGTTGTGAATTTTTACAATATTGAAAAATTTCAAATCGCTCAAAAATTAAAATTCAAATATCTGTCACTAATGATACGCATTCTACACATGTAATATAATAAAAAGTTAACGATTCTTAATTCGTTTGAAATTGGCGCCATGTTAGTTATATAGACGTAGATTATAGTAAGAAACAAGGGAATTTTTTTCCTAGATTGGTGGCTATAACGCCTTCCACTCGTATATCTTTCGGTCGTGTCGTGATCGGTGTCGTGATTGTTCGATGAGTATAGTCTGGTATAGTTTATGCGAGGTACTTACGAATAATCGGTGCGTCTAGCGATTATCGGGGAGAAAAAATATCGGTGTCTCGTTTATCGTCAAATATTTATTCATAGAATTTTTCTTAGTTAGGGTGATTTTATCCCGATAATATTGGTCCGTGAATCCGTGTGTGCCGTAATCATGAATAAGAGGATCATCAGCGCGATGCTATTCGAATATCATGAACATAGTAACAGTGTAATCTAGAAATGGAAAATTAAATTAAGGCATAACAGTGGACAAATGATTTTTATACTTCGTTAGTTTTTGTGCAAACGATCGGTTGACTGTTGTTGCGTGTCTCGAACGTGCGGCGATAATCGTTTCTGAACGCAGAGCTCAGCATGGTGATACGGTAAATAGACCATCGTTTCTGAATGCCTAGGTTAATTAAAGTTGTTTGTACATTGTGATTCCCTTACGATCCATTCGTGCTCGATATTATTCCCTTTCTTTTTCTATGTTCCAAATCGGTAGATTTTTTCCCAAAGTTTTTAGTTCGCCGTTCGATCAAATAAATATTTACCTACATATATATAATTATTATTATTTTTAAATGTAACTTATAGAATGCCATCCAAATAATATTTTTCCATAGGTTACAATGTTAAACATGATGTAAACTTAAAATGAAACTTTCTTTGTTTATTATCAATTTATGTGCCATAGATGATTGTATATAAGACGTTTATATCGTGAAAACAATGGATAAAAATAAATTGGCAGACATATTCTTCGTTTAATGAAAACATTTTATTTAAAATGACGATTGAATATACAATAAATATTTTTATATTTTACAAAAAGCGTTTTATTATTTTCTCCAAGGAAAAATATACACAAGTGTGTGTGATGGAAAATGATGGTATTAAGGACGCCTTAGCATTTATATAATGGTTGTGATACTATGTTTATGATTTATATAAAATCAAATTAGAAATACTTAAAATAAGCACAAAAATGTAAATACATTATTGAATGTTTGTATATTTCTATAGTGATATGAAATAAATTAGAAGTATTTAGATTTAAGATTTAATGACATAGAAATTAAATAACTGCAATTAATATTACTTTAAAAAAAGGATATTTAATTTATTTAAATGAGAAGCATGTATCATTTAAATAAATGTTATTTAAATAAGTATGCATGCATCAATTCTCAGTCATAGTAATGTTTAATGTAATATATGTACTTGTTTATATCAATGCAATTGATGGGTGCAATATTTTGATAAAAATGAATATATAGATAAGATAAAAGAATCAACTCTTTGACCAATACAATCAGATGAAATCAAGAATAGCTATATCAATTAAACAATCTCATATTGGTAATATATTTTCCTCAGAAGTTATAATGTATTTTTTATTTCTTTCTTGTAATATCTGCTGTTCTAATTTAAATAAATATGTTGTAAGCAAATTTTATCACAAGGATATATCTTTTATGAACAAATCTATCTTAGAAAATATCTTGGCTATACTGTATGACATATCATGTATAGGAACAGACAGTTTTTCCTACAAAGCAATATCAATGTATAATGTTACAGTTATGTGTAATTAATAAAATAATAAATCAATGTTTGCATAATATAACATAATATAATATAATATTCCAATATACCAATTTATTATACCAGGATAACAAATCCTTTCTTAGTTTTCTATTATTACTGAATTTTTTATCTTCTCTTAATCAAAGAAGTAACTAGATTGGTTGAAACTTTTATTAAATCTAGGAGAATGCTAAACTATACAATAGTACAGCAATTATTATTACACTGAATGTTTCTTATTGCAGATTATAATTACCAATTCACAGCATCCCATGTTGCACTTGCTCATGTTTGCTCAACTTTGCAAAGATACTTAAGACTGTCTGTCCTTATGAGTATCTTTTGAAGTACAGTGGAAGTAGTAATCTGTTAATTTTACTCAAAGGAGGATGCCAGTAACTAAACGTATTCCATGCCCTTCGCGGTAAGTAAGTGGTTTACGTATTACATACTGTAGGACAACAGAGATCTACAAATAGGTGACTTATATTCTATCTTTATATTAATTTTCAAATCTTTCTTTTTGTAATTCAAATTATGTAATCCTTCTTAGGAAGGTTTTCCCCTTGCGATTTTTAAAATGAATTACAAAATACTGTTATTTCTATCATTTTAAAAATAACAGGTTTATTTTCTGAATTTTAGCACTTATGTTACTGACATCCACCTTAAAGCTATAAACTACTTATAATGTGTTAAAATATATGGAGCAATTAATTTAGTTGTCCATTTTTATACATAATGACTGTATATTTTCTAGCACAAAAAGTATAAGTAAATAAAAACAGAACTAGATACTTCCACACCATAAAAATGTTTTGAGCCTATGAAAATATTTGTAAAAACATCTATATTTAATACTAGGCTTAAGAATATCAACGGTGATACAATGTGTAAGGAACATAGACATTATATCGCATTATACAATATTGTAAGAAAGAAAAAAGGCAAAGGTGGCAGAAATCATTCATTCTTTCCTCAAATATTTCTCAATCTTAAAATAAAATTATTACTTATAGTGTTATATCAATAACTATCATAAAAATAATGTCAGTTATTAGTTTTGCTATTAATTATTACATTACATTTATTTCAGATCTGACGGTGGTAGCAGTGAAAGTCCATTACTTGTGGAAGAAGGAGAGACAGTTGGTGCACCTCACAGTCCACGCAGCAAACATAATCACAATCATACACATGCTAATCCTCATAGGTCCCACAGTTACCGCCATGAAAAACCAAAACAGCTAATAAAATATGGAGAATTAGTTATTCTTGGGTAAGAAGCTAATTTTTGTCTCTTACATTTGAATGGAAATGTTAATGTACGAAAGCATAAGTTAATTAAATATTTTTTAGTTACAATGGATTCCTTCCACCAGGGGATAGAGGAAGGAGAAGAAGTAAGTTCGTTTTGTTTAAAAGACCTGTAGCAAATGGCGTGAAACGCAGTAAACATTACATCGTTAAAACACCTCATAGTTCGCAAGCTATTCTTAATACAAAACAACATTCGATATCGTATACTCTTTCTCGAACACAAGCCGTTATCGTGGAGTATACCGAAGATGAAGGAACTGATATGTTTCAGGTAAGTTTAATAGTGTTTAATTCTTTTAAATATTGGAATATTCTCATTTACATAAATGCATTTATAAATGTAGGTTGGACGTTCTTCCGAATCTCCTATCGACTTTGTTGTTATGGATACATGTGCAGGCGGTAGTGACAGTTCGAACGAAGGACGCGTTGCTCAAAGTACAATTAGCAGGTTTGCCTGTCGAATTCTCGCCGATCGATCGGATCCTAGAATCGCCAGAATATATGCTGCAGGTTTTGATAGTTCAAGAAATATCTTTTTAGGGGTAAGTTTCCTTTTATACCGTATACAAATACTTGTTTCGATGGAATTATAAGAAAACACAAAAATTGATTGTTTTAGGAAAAAGCAACAAAGTGGCAAGAAAATCGTGAGATTGATGGGCTCACAACAAATGGCGTTTTAATAATGCATCCGCGGGGTCAGTTTTGTGGCGGTGAAGCACAGTGTGGTTTTTGGAGAGAAGTCAGCGTAGGTGGGGGAGTTTTCTCGTTAAGGGAAAGTCGAAGTGCCCAACAAAAAGGAAATGTCGTAGAAGATGAGAACAATATTCTGCAAGATGGAACTTTGATCGACCTTTGCGGTGCCACGTTACTTTGGAGATCAGCGGAAGGTCTGGCAAAGTCGCCAGTAAGTGCAAATAATTTATAACCCTTATATTCGTATGAAGACTACAAATCGAAAATATAAAATATGTTTTACACAGACAAAACATAATTTAGAAGAACTAGTTGATGCTATAAATGCCGGAAGACCACAATGCCCTGTTGGTTTAAATACATTAGTTATACCACGTAAAGCAGCTGCAGATTCAGCACAACAACAACCATATGTTTATTTGAAATGTGGACATGTACAAGGTCTCCATGATTGGGGTCAAGAAAAAGACAAAGCCACTAGAAGGTGTCCAATGTGTCTAGTAGCCGGTTCAGTAGTTAAACTTTCTATGGGAATAGAACCTGCATTTTACGTGGATTGTGGCCCGCCTACTTATGCATTTAGGCCTTGTGGACACATGGCTACAGAAAAAACTGTCAAGTTAGTATTAAGTATACTACAGTACTTGTGGGTTTTCATTTGTTTAACGATATATATTTATAGTATGTAAAATTGTATCATGTTACAGATATTGGGAGAAAGTTGCAATTCCACATGGTACAAATGGTTATATTGCAATTTGTCCGTTTTGCGCAGTCCCTCTTGAAGGAACACCAGGATACGTAAAACTGATTTTCCAAGATAATGTAGATTGAGGTTCGTTTATTGTAAGATCGTGAGTATGTGTAGAAACTATTAACTTCTTATAAAATGCAAGGACTATTGAAATTAATAAAATGTAAATAATCTTAATACGAATATATATATATATATATATATATAATATATATATATATATTAACAAAGTTCTATCTTCTTCCCACAAACATAAATTTAAGCAAAACTTTTGTATGTACAAATAGCTCTGCAATACTTACTATGTACATGGCTCTTAAAATAAATATCCCTTCTTAAACAGTATTAATTATATATATTTTTTATATATCGTGAAATTTCTTAATTTAATAACGCAAATTTTTTAGTTTTTAAAAGTTTTAACGTCTTAATTTTGTAGCTACTGTTTTAAAACCAAAACTTCTGTTTTCTTATATGATTTGAATTTTTCAACTGGTGAAATGTAAGGTTATGAGAAAATGCATGGTTGCAGTGTTTGAATCAATAATTATTTAAACGTATATATTTTTGAACATATTTTCATTCTTTATACTCGTATAATATTCACATAAGATCATGTAATCGTGTTATAAATATGTAACATTTCCAAATATCATAGAATTACGCCTGAACTATCTATATTTACATGAAATAGTAACTAGATTTAAAAGTATAATTAATATATGATCAAATAGAATAAGTATATTAATATCTAATAAATTTATTCCTGTTTTTATATTGACAGGTAAATATGTTTAGTTTTACACAAAGATATTTCGAAATATTGGTGTTTCAAGTAAGTTGTGACGGACAATGTATAAATCCTTAGTTTATATTAGCCAGGAAAGATCTCTATTGAAAAAATGATGTTCAACAAATGCGATCCAGTTTTCTTTTTTTTCTTTCTCTTTATATTTAATGTGCATAAGTAAGCACGTGAGAATTCATACGAGGAAAAGATGATTGAGCATAATTAAAAATGGTAATTAGTTTTATCTTTTCCGATCATTGGACCCACTACGACGAGAACGGGATCGACGACTACGGCTACTACTCCGTGAACGTTTCGATCTGAAACAAATCAAACAATTATCTTTAATAATCATAACGTAAGCACTAATTATGTTTTATTTGTTTACAGATTCAACTCCGTAAGAATAAAAATCTATACCACCTAGTTTTTACTCTAGAGAAATTGTTAAAAATTGTCAAATTACATGCTAGTTCTCAATCAACTGTAACCAACCTTTTTCCACGACTGCGACTTCGTGAGCGAGACTTTCTCCTATCTCTATCTCTGCGTTCGCGATCTCGATCTCTGTCACGATCACGATCACGATCGCGGTCGCGGTCACGGTCTCTGTCGCGATCGCGATCACGGTCACGATCTCGATCACGATCACGATCACGATCTCGATCTTTTTCTCTATAACCCAATCCTCCACGTCGACTGTCTCGATCTCTATCGCGGTCATCTCTATCTCTGTCTCTGCGTCTGTCTAATAACGATTCTCTTTTTTCTTTACGTCTTTCTTCCACGGTTTTTTGAAGCTCTGCCAATTTCTCGCGGATCTTGATGAAGCCCAGATGTAATTTTCCACCGAAATGATCCGCTAATCGTCGATCGTTATCATGAATTCCAAGATATGCACTGCAAACTTCGCAGACTCTTAGTTTTTGTTGCTGATAACTGGATGCAGGCATACTGTTTCGATATTCTTGTTCAGCCTCGTTCTTTTTCTTTCGTAACTCGTCAATCTCACCCATAAGCTTCATCGATTCTTCGACAAAGCCTTCTTCGCCAAGTTGTTCAGCTTTCGCCAATTTTTTACCGATTTCTTCTGCGAGTACGTGAACGTTATTTGCTTTCGCCGCCACTTCGGCGCTAAGCTCTTCCTGCGTTTCCGCGAGTCGTTGTTTTGCTTGTTCTGTACGACGATCGCAATCGGCGATAAAATTTTGTAAATGTTCCATAGCCTTGAAACGTACAGTAAAAGAAAAAAATTTAATTACAAAATAGGCTATACAGCGTAAGTAAATGTAAATTTTCTATTCAACTTAAAAATTTGATAACAGAAAAGAACAGAACTTACATCAATGTCGTAGAAATGGTCCTTTTTCTTTTGTGCAGCTTCATAGTCAGCCCGTAAGGCCAAGTCGTGAATCTGGGGGCATTCTCCCAGGTCCATGCGCTGCGATTTACAAATCATTCGATATTAGCTTATTATTACATTCAATCCTAAGAAGCCTTATTGGATTTATTTAATATATACGTATATATATATATATATATATACACACACATATATATATATACGCATATATACACATATAGTCCCTCCCGACTTGTTTTATGAAAGATTATATTACGACAAGAACAAGGTTTCTCAACTGGCTGTTCCGTAAATAGAAAACCGAACTGGATAAATCGATAGCCAACTAAATAATTTAAAACTCAACAACCATAGAAGTTAAATACCCTAATTATCCAGAAAAATACGATCCAAGGATGTTCTTTATTATTCTTTTTTTATGAGAACTTACAAATTGTAGACAAAGTGTACAAATGTACACTTCCGGTATAAACATACGCGCTTACAAAGTAATTATATATACTTGTAGATATATTTTTATCGAATAAATAAATATACCAATACATATTTATTTATTCTTATATACATACACGTATATACGCTTACATTCAATCGATATTATCATTATTATTATTATTATTATTTTGATTCACAGAAATTTTAAAGTAAAAATGCAGTTCAATTTACAGATAAATATTTTGTTATGTTCACTTACAGAGTGGCAACACCTCTCCGCCTGACACGACAATGCGATGGCAATGAAGCTACAATCAGCACACACCTTAAGTTCATATGTTCAATGGTCTATGAAACAACTTACAACCTAATAGGTTTATTATACTATTTACGGTAGAACACGAAATTGCGATATGTGAATCAATTCTAGACGATTTAGAAAACGAGTTCAATACGTACATCCAATGCTGAAGAAAATTTTTCTAACAAAACTGCCGTGCTGTATAGTTTCCCCTAAATAAATGACTCTCTCCCTCTCGCTCACTGTTCATGCCACTTTTCACTCTCTTTTTTCTCACCGATGACTTTATTATCTTGCAAATTGCCAAAATAAGTGTTTAATCATTAACAATTAATGTACGATTTTCCCTTTGATTTGATTGATATTTCATTTTATTACTGTTATTGTCGTTTTCAAATAAAACGGAGATTTAAAGTTAACTGCGTGTGCATATCAACCGAAAGGTGCGCGTTACGATAGTACGCATTAAAATTAGTTTTGATAATAGTTTGATTGTAAATCTCCCTAATGGTACATACGTTTGAAATGAATGAATGAAAAGAAGAGTTATAGTATATCTGATGTCAAACATCACAAGACTAACATACAATGAAATCTCGATCGAACATTTCTCTAAATAATTTTCACGTAAATCTTTAAATTAATCGTTTACATAAAGCAATAATATACTTTTCTTCGTAGAAAAGAAAAATCAATATTTTTCACAAATCGGAAAATTAATCGATAAATATTTCGAATAACATAGTGAATTTGAATAAAATGGCCAATCGAAGTTTCATTGCATTTCAAATTGATTGAGAATTTATTGGAAAAACAAGTTTAAATATGTTGAAAAAATATTTACAATTCCGAGACTCGAATTCGTCAAAAATTTAGCGTTCTTGGCAATTCGCATCCATTTTTATTTTTTTTTTTTCCTTTCCTTTTTAAAATCTTTTTCTTTCTTTTTACTTACAGATCACTGCTTCATTTCCTGAACCCACTATATCTCCGAGGATGAATACGATTTTCACACATACTTTCAAAGTAAACTTGATTTCTACCTGCCGTAAACGGCATTATTAGTAAGAAGCGACAATAAGACATCGTCTCATGAGAATCAGCATGGCGCTACTCACCAACTTTACACTGGCCTTTTGGGGTCTCGGAATTAATATTCGACACTCAGCCTCGCCACCGTTGACCGGTAGAGGGGCTGAGGTAACCGCCCGCCTTTATGTATCATTAATCAAATTAATATACCTAGTACTTGAATTATGTTAAAGAGATAATCAAATTGTAGAATTGTAATACGTACGTCCTCTTCGCTTTTTCAGTACTTACAGTAACGCGCATGTGAGAGCGACAAGTACAACACGACATATGAGCGGACAATACTCGCAACAATATTGTACAATGGATCTGATTGGAATTGCTTTTTCCAGAGACTCTGGAAATAGAACTGTAGGTACATTGACATTAGTGAACTTGTATATTCATCATTCTCGCGAGTATTTGCCAGAAGTATTTCGTTTTTTTTTTCTTTCTTAACAATTTCATTCGTATAATACTCTTTTTTGTGTTTTCAAATCAGTCTTTAAATACTTCGTTTTATTTATTGTTATTTTTTGTATCTTACGTAGCTATTTTTAATTTTACCGTAATAAACCTGAGCGTAAGACATATACAAGGGTGCTTGCTAACTGCGATAAGAGACGCCACCCTAAGCACCGAATGCTAGGTTGTAAGTCTCCTTTTATCATCCCTCAACATGCTACAGTACTTTTCAGTGGTTCAATTTCTTAAACACAAAATAAAATATGCTTTTCTCCTTTTTACTTTTAGATCGAATTATTTAACAAAAGAAAAAAAAACAAATAAGAACTAAAATTAAATTCAATAATATCCAGCCAAATGATACTACAGACTATAAACACTTAATATATTTGCTCTATATAAAACGCATTTTTTAAATTTTAATGAGAAAGAATTTTTAAAATGGGTAAAAGTTTTCTGGCCCTTCTATAAAGAAATGTGATATTATCATATATCAATTACTAAAAACATCTTCAATATCACTTTAAAAAATGTGCAATCTATTCGAACCATCACATAAATGCAGTTTACTTGTTAAGATTTTATTTTTCTAAAAAAATTCGCATGAATATTTAATACATGAAAAAAAGATTCATAATGTTGCCTTATTGCAAGTAATTGGGCGGATATAGAATCGAAAAAATCTGAATTTTTAATTTTTCTTTTAACAAACACCCTTTAGACCAATTCGCACAAGATGACAAAGAAATGCGCGAAGCAGTACTAATATGATCGGTATTATGCTTGTCGTACGGAAAATCATGTTCTCACTGTAATCGTAGACGTCATACGTTCGCGATTTCCTGCATGTAGATACGTTCCGCGATTATACGGGGCCACTAGACTAAATGTCGTTTTAATTTCTAAGTTTCATGAAGAAAAGAAGTAAAATGAATTTAAAAACTTTTAGAGTATTCTTAATATAATTTTGAGCAAATACTAATTTTTTTTACAAATGAAAATACTATATTATATCATGACATATTTCATATATTGATAAAATTAATAAAATCGATAAAAACAGATTGTTGATGATTTCAATCATAAATATTCCAAACTAGATATTAAAAGTTCTGCATCTCACTTCTTTCCTCTTCAGAGGAATCTGAAAGGCTTCTCCTTATTTATCATAAGTTGCTGCCCCGTGTTGCACTTCAACGCCTATCTGGTGTGAATTGATCGGAATCAATTCTCCGAGTGTATCACACAAATGTTATCCTATTATTTGTATGGCATAAGATTGACTTGTGTTGTTCAATTATTTGATATAATGTGTAAAATCGATCCGACCAATTGGCACAGATTAAAAATGGTATGATTCACAATATATGTACTCTGAACGATTTTTTTATGATATTCAAAACTATATAAAAACTACCATATGATAATATATGAAGAGAGATATGTCAATGAAAATATATGTTGAATATAAAACAGTTTAATATATTATTAAAATAAGAAACACTTCCCTTTTTTCAATTGTCCAAATAAGATAGGCAACCATTCATCATTGAAAAACTTGATATGTGTACATAAAACTTAATTATGATAAATAATGTCAATATTAAATAATTATTATAGTTACACAATCCAAAATATATGTAAATATTAGATATAAATATGGATATTAAATATATTATTTTGATCATTCAAATGAAATGAAATAAATAATGCATAGGAGCAATAAAATGATTTGTAATATTTGATTATATCAATATTGAATATTGAATATTGAAAATATATAACACATTTATGTGTACACATGTATGCATGTCTATGGTATATATAATTGCTTATAATGCAATAAATATATGAAACATTATGTCTTGTGCTCTTATAATATCTATACCCTTACTTCAACATCTTATAACAAAATATAAATGTTTGCTTAATTATATAAAGCTACAATTTTGCTATAGCTTTTCTTTAGTGCACTTTCCAGTTAAATGCAATATTAATTCTAAATGGTGCCATTACTAAAGTTTTATATGAGAAATATACAGCTTTTCTTATAATTTATATATTGTCATTGACATTATATATGTTATCATTTATATCATACTAAAACATATCTTATATGAATCATAACTCGTATAAAACACATACCTAATGCTATTATAAGTTACAGGTATGCAAATTGAATGATATTAATGTAACAACTGCATCTGTAATCATCTTTGTTATATATTACTTCCACTTTGTATTAATATAAAAAAAAACTAAATGTTTTTTACATATTGAAAATATATATAATTTAATCATTGAATTTTTATAGCTTTCAAAAATTATATTAAAGCAGTGTTACATGTGAGTGTTGAAAATGTATTAATGTTTTACAATGTATGAAAAAAAAGCTCAAAAGGAAGGCAGTTTATCAATAAAGTGAAAGCAATTGAATCATATAACCAGAAAAAATTGAAAAAATACAAATATAATGATGAAATAACTAACTGTGACATCAATGCATACTGATGTCTGATTGCTTTCATATTAATGCAAAGACGTATCAAAAGAAAGATACGATAATGCTCTATTATAGCGCAGAAGTGCCAATGGTATGTCATCGATATTCAATATGTAATAATTCAAGTAAACTCACTGTTGATGATAGGATTTCGTGTGGGCAGCATGCCAGCAAAAAGCTCTTGCAGACCTTTGGATCGGAGTATTTCACTTGAAATTTGTTATTTTCTCCTAAAATAGTGATATATTTGTTAGTAATCAAGTCTCATAAACAGATGAGTATACATGTAATGGTAAAAGGTGTAAGCCACCATCTTGTATTTTTGTACGAGATTTCAGGTAATTGTAAATAATAGTGTTATACGAAAGATAGTCAAATTCCATTTCTGAATCAATAATACGTACCATTCCGCCCGGTTCCCATCAACTGATCAAGCATAGCACGCATTTGATCATGAGCAGTCATTTTTTATGAAAGTACAATATCTAAAATGCACTGTCAAAAATGGGGGAGAGCAATCAGCCACGCCGCCAGCCTTCGAGATTCGAGTTATTGTCCAACTCGTACGTATCGATCAGAATATCGCACGTACACCACTGATCGTGTGCGTGTGACTCGACAGGTCGTTCCAGACAATAGATAAAACTTCCGAGCATAAGTCAGTAACCAATAACGTTTCAGATCTTATATTCACATTCAGAAACTGTATTTGATTGGTAGTCCCGTTAATAACAATTCCATAATTTAGCCATCGATTTAATATATAATAAAAATAAGACAATATATGGAGTTGTTAATATTTGATATAAACCTTTTTAAAATTATCTATATTTTCTAGATTTCCAATGTCCTTCTGAAATATTTCTCTATAAGGCTTTAAGTTGGTAATAGATCAACAAATTTTCCGAATTTCCTTAAAAAAAGATACACTTAATAATTCACAATTATAAAAAGCTATATAAATAAACGAACAGTATAAATTATAAAGAAAAATATTACCAAATTTAGAAAAAATTCACGTCTGATATACCTTAAATTCTAGATAAAATACGAAAATATAATAAAAAAAATATGATACGGAAGATGCAATTATATATAAAGTTGCGTCGGCGCAAGAGAAACGCATTTCATTAGCCTCCGGAACTATCATCTATGGTCATTGTGAATCTAGGGAGTTCAATTAACTGCTATACATATATTCAGTGCACTAGTAACTCTACTGCGCGTGTGTAAAACGCGCCGGGGGTGGTTAGTCGATGGTTCGGTCTACGAACGTGAAAAATTGCTATTTCAATCAAGATCCGGTTATATTGTTTGTGTGATTTGTATAAGAAGAAGCGAGATCACATACTATATTCTTTTCACTGATAATTTTTCGAATAACGACGTTGGGATAGACGACAAGCACGATAGAATCGATTTGCGGAACTGCAGCGTACAATACGCACGCGGTGTCTAAAAATGGCGAAGGTGTTTCGCGCGGTGACAGTATCGACTTTGTCAAACAATGGACAGTCAACAGCAAAATTTAACAAGCCGGTCACGCTTAATATCAATTATGATCCACAAGGTCTCAGCGTTGAGTTCCTTGCAGGTACTGGTTTACTGATAAATAATCAATTATAAATTATGTTAGCATCGTTACAAAGTAGACAACATAACCATACTTAAATGATCGTATATAGTCCCTTTTTTTTTTTTAATCAAAACTTAACGACTACTACTAATATACCTCATAATTATCGAATTTTTTTTAAAGACTTTTCTAATTTGTCATACAAAAAGATTGACAAAATGTAGAATACTTATCTTTCGTTAAGTATCCATTTAATTCGATAGAATTTGTATTTACGATATGATTGTTCTGCTACATAAATATAATTTTCGTTTATATTAAATGATAATAAATAGATTTCAATAGTCTCTTTTTTAAACATTTGAAATATTTAAAATATTGCGTTTCCATTATTTTCTGAGAGAGAAGGTGCATACTTTCTAATCTCTTTGTATTCATTTGATGTTTTTAGATATTCCTTTTTAATTATTATCAATTAATGAGTTTATTTTATTGTAGGAAATTTTTTATATAAAAGGAGAATATTGATAATAAAAATTGCAGATGATTGTAAGTTATTTTATGAATGTGAAAGGCAACTTTTTATGTTCTTTTTATTGTTTCATAATAGGAGAATCAACTGGTAGAGATAAAACAACACTATTGGAATTCCCAGTAACCCCTAGTACAGAATGTTCTAGAGTTTCATCTAGAAGCTATGTATTCACACTTGATACTGATAGCTTACTTATAACATTTGTCAGTGAAACCGGTGAGCTAACAAATAGTCATAATTTAAATTGTATTGTTTAATTTAATTTCTTATATCACACTAAAGATGGTATGTTTTCCTAGATTTTAGAAATTTTCATTCACAAATATTGAAATTAAAGAATGGCAAAGGCATTTCTGCATTTAATGAAAGGACTGAAGAATCATCAGCTATGCAATATTTTCAATTTTATGGTTACCTATCTCAGCAACAAAATATGATGCAAGATTACATTAGGACTAGTACATACCAACGGGCAATCTTGGGAAATCTATCTGATTTTAAAGATAAAGTTGTGTTAGATGTAGGTGCAGGTTCTGGAATATTATCATTTTTTGCAGTCCAAGCTGGTGCAAAAAAAGTATATGCAGTAGAAGCAAGTAATATGGCAAATCATGCAGAACTGTTAGTTGCTGCTAATAATTTGTCAGACAAGATTATTGTCATTGCTGGTAAAATAGAAGAAATTGATTTACCAGAAAGAGTAGACTGCATAGTGAGTGAACCCATGGGTTATATGTTATACAATGAAAGAATGCTTGAAACGTATCTTCATGCAAAAAAGTGGTTAGTTCCAGGTAAATGTCATTTAACTGTTCTCTTGTTCCAATTTATTTTCAATAATTGCTATAGTAGAAATAATAAAATAATCATTTCACAGGTGGAAGAATGTTTCCCTCTCGAGGTGATCTTCACATTGCACCTTTTTCCGATGAAAATCTTTATATGGAGCAATTTAATAAAGCTAACTTTTGGTACCAAACATGTTTTCATGGTGTAGATCTCTCAGCGATGCGAAATAATGCGATCAAGGAATACTTTAGACAGCCAATAGTTGATACCTTTGATATAAGAATTTGTATGGCTAAATCTATCAGACACATTGTAGATTTTCAAACTGCTAATGAGACTGATTTACATAAAATAGGTGAATTTGTAGATCATGTATGATTTTTGCAATCAAGGTATTTAACAATCAACATATTACATCATTTTATATATTACTTAGAAATTGATGTGGATTTTCACATATTGGAAAGTGGCACTTGTCATGGTCTCGCATTTTGGTTTGATGTTGCATTTATTGGATCAACGCAACAGGTTTGGTTAAGCACAGCTCCCACAGAACCTCTTACTCATTGGTATCAAGTTCGTTGTCTTTTGGAAAATCCTTTGTTTTGTAAAAGCGGTCAACTGTTGTCTGGGAAAGTCATTCTTATTGCGAATAAAAGGTGAAATAATATAATTATAATGATGGCCTCTAAAGTTTGAGAATGTTCTTTTTAATATAGAATGTATGCGTAATTTCGTATAAAACGATGTTTCAGACAATCGTACGACGTAACAATAGAATTGAAACTAGAAGGGACGAATATGGAAAGTAGTAGTAATACTTTAGATTTGAAAAATCCGTACTTCAGATATACAGGAGCAGCTGCACAACCCCCACCTGGTTTAAATAATACGTCTCCTAGCGAGTCCTATTGGACTACTTTAGATGCACAAGGTGCCAGACAAGCGGTAAACATGGTTAATGGAATGTCTGTGAACGGTTTAGGAGAAGTTTCTATGGATGCGACCGCGGCAGTAAATCCCAGTAATTTGCTTGCAATAGGTAAAAAAAAGTAATTGTAAAAATGGCTTTTTATTTTAAGAACATAATATAATTGTTATTTGTGTGATTGTAATCTAGGAGGCCAACCAAATATTCATCCCGGTTCAATTTCGAGTACAGGACGGGGACGAGTAGGGGGTACAGCGACGAGTACACAAGCAGCACAGTTAATAGGAGGTGGAATCACTCCAAATATGTTTACATCTCCCGCTACGGTAAGTGTAAAAGTATCTGAATTAGACTTCGAGCGAGCTACTGCCAAAATGTGGTACTAAGTGTACTAAGATATTTATATGCTCCGTACTCATATTCAGTATGTGTAAACATCTGCACCGAACAATAGCTCGCTAAATACTCGATCTATAAATCTAAAGCAAAAGGATACTAAAGTGTACGCCTGCCTGCGTGTCTTTCGCGCTACAGCTTGGTGTTACTTTCCAGCAATCGCTGGTCCTTGGCAATACTTCACATTATCCAGTGAATCCGAGCTTGATGATTGGAGATTACGTGACACCTGGTAATGGCATATCATCTCAAACGTATCGACAATGATCAATGGCTAAATCATTTTGCACCGAGTATTCTCATTCGGCAAAACAATTAAGTGATCGCCATAGCTCTAGCAGTAGCGGAGATATCAGCAACAACAATAAACAGAGCCGCAAGTTGGTGTTTAGTTCCCCAGCAAGCAAATTACGACTCTCATCTGCTGTTCGTATCTTAAACGCGGTTAACTTGGCCAATCTTAATACGAACGTTGGTCACGTTAGTGGCAGCAGCAGCAACAACTTCGCTTACTTTAATAAAGTCATCATTGGTTCTGGTTTTGGATTTGGATGGAGCGTTAGAAGAAATAAGTCACAATGGGAAGCACGTTGGAGGAGAGTGCGAACCGTCCTCTCGTAGTTGTCATTAATTTCCAATTAGCCTTTATTTAATTGAAATCCCTTGAAGGTTTGATCTTCCAGATCGAGAAGTGCATGCTTGCCAAATGTACCCAAGAAAATAATATTTTTTAACGACAATACAGTTTACTAAAGCGTAATGTTCCACGCGACAACTATTTTACGGGATCCTGATACAACATCGATTGTACATCAAAATCAAATTAACGGAAGCAACGGAAGTAATCACAGTTGCAATCTTTTTCCCCCTATTTCCTTCGATGTACACTTCTTCAAAAAGGTTTCAGTATCGGATTAACCGTGCATCTAACGATTAAAACTCTACTGTGTATACAGGTTTGATTGAGTTTCGATCTTAAGCGATTTTTACACAACGTTTAGGTATATATAGCGTAATAACGTTCCGAATATTTCGAAAAGTGCAAAAAGCAATAATTCGTTAGGGATACGATATGGAGCACTCTGTGGCATTGCCTGTTATTTATATCGATTTTATTTTCAAAGTGGTTATATTCAATGAATCCTTCTTATACTTTTCCTCTATTGAAAACGAAAAAAAAGGAAAAAAATAAATCGAATATGAAAAATTCCGTATGGTTACGTCCACCGTAATTTCATTTAATTTTTGAACTGTTATTTTTTATTTTTTAGTACGTAATACTTCCGTTAATTATTTATAACTTAGAGAAGAACAAAGAAATTGTATATAATTAATTACGTAAATCGATCGACCCGATGATATAATTTGCATTAACAATAAGAGAAAGAAGAACGTATTCCAATAAAACGATGATAAATTATGTTGCGATTCGTATGTAGCTGATTTACTGTATTGTATTATTGCAATGTACAGATACTAGAATAGCATGTATAGGCACAATTTCAAATTTGTGACATTTGTATTACATATCGGCCTTCGGTCAATAGGATTAATTCTATACTTTTAGTGTACTTCTATTATAGTAGACTTCTACATATGTCATCCCCATATGTCTCATATTGATTACTCATTTCATTGAGTAATTAAATTTTCCTTTGTTGTAAATTGAAAGGAAGTGGATTTTGTTGTTTTAGTAAAATATGACTTATAATATTCTAATATTTATAAATTTATGAAATAAGAATTATATAAACAATGTATAACGAAACAAAATCTTGTTTATTTAAATATGTTTATTTTGCTTTTACTTGTTTCTCAGTATACATATTTTGTCTATTTCTATAAAAAGCATACATTAAACAAGATCCATTTGTTTCATTTTCCAATCTTGACAAATTTTGTTACGCGGTATATAATAAAAGTAGGAAAACATTTTTTTTATAGTCTCGAAGTAACGAACGACTTATTTAATTGAGTGGATAAAGATATATTTCTAAATTAAAGATTCTGATAATCTTCTGATAATAAGATGTTTTTGTGATATTTGTAGAAATGGAGTAAACACGTGTAGTGATGTCAATGCGATTTTTATATATTTCTTTGCTACAATTTAAAGATACAGAGTTATAAAATCTTTCGTTTTTATTTTATAGCAAAACCAGAAAAACATAAACGTGTATAAAAAGTATTATATTTTTTTAGGTTCTTGTGTTTCTTTTTTACATATTTATGTATTCATTGTCACAGTTTCATTCTATATATTTTGATGATACTAAATTTTATTATTAGAAGATTATCTATTCGTAACATAATTGTACATATAATACTCTTAATTTTTACAAATTGATTATATTCAGATCTCGGTAATAATGCTTAAGTCTCATTAGTTCCTAAGGAGTGCTCTTTAGTTGCTATTTGCACAAACTTGCTTTTCATTTTAAGATACTTGTTTTTTCTTTTAATATATCAGTCCTATATATCTTGGAAAGTACTTTCAAACTTAATGAACCAGTTAGGTATACATTGCTCTCACAAAGAAGGGAATCGTTTGATTTGAGACCAGCTTATAGTCTTGCAGATTAAATTTTTCGGATTTGATGTATATGATATAAACGTTTATTTTAACGCTTATTTTATTGATTTATTGTCATTCTTACAAAGGGTTTCCTTTATCGACGATGTAATGTTAGATGTGTAAATAATTTGCTAGTATTCTTTGATGTTTGTTTAAGGAGTGGTTGTAGTTGTACGTAACGGAGCATATAATTTTTTTAGTGTACGTATTTAATATTTGAGATCACATTGACTGCAGGCATTCCACAAGTGCTGATAACATTATACAATTCGTTACTCTATATAAAACATGAACATGCCTCTTCCAATCTCGTTCTTTCTCTATTTCTCTTTCACTCTTTCTCTTTCAGAGAAAAAAAAAAAAAAATTGGAAACATTAAAAGCAATATTTAGAATCGAACGCGTACAAAAGTATTAGTTACCGTGTGTTTTAAGTTTCAATAGGAGAGACAAAAGATTGAGTAAAACTAAGCATATACCTTTTTTGATATTTTTCTAGATATTGCTTTCAGTGTTAGCGCGTGTACTTTCAAGCGTATGTTCTTTCTTTTTTTCCTTTACCGTCTTTTTTTTCCCCTTTTTTTATTATTCCATTTTAGAAAATTTTTAACGACTGAAAGATACAAAATATCTCAGGTAGCCAAGTAAGTTTGAAGGATACTGTTTTTATACATTTTCTGCCACTTTTCAATTGTGCGCTCAGCTTTCGGAAATTTATGGTTGCGTGTGGAAGAGAAAAAAAGAATAAGTTCTTCCCGTTTACTCTTCATAATATTGGGCTTAATTAATTGCTTTCATCTAGATACGAAATATTTGCAAGTAAAGAAAATGTACACGTATTAGTTTGGACAACAATGACAAAATGTTTGCGTACTACAAAAGATTTATTACTCAATAGTGTCATTCTGATATTGTTTTCTAGTTCTCTTGTAATGTGTGATAAATGAAGAGTTATTAGGTGGTGTAGAAAGTATTAAGTATTAATCGATTTGCAGCAGGAAGTATAGTTTTAAAATTTGAAATAAATCATTTATTTTAATTAATTGATAATTTATAAGGCATTCAATTTTATAGAGTGACATTTAGTGACATTATAAAATCATATTTGTTAAACGTTTCCTGTTGCTAATGGATTAAACATTTTTCCATTTTCTTTTGAGTGACCAAACCGAAGAGTGATTTATTTAATTATAAACATTTTGTAACTCGGTTTCGATTCTTTTTTCTACATTAAAATTTTTTACAATAATCGAAACACCCTGATTTTAATATTATTGCGAAGTATTTATCTCATAATTAATCGAAATTTTTTATCCATTCCAGATATCAAAATCTTAAAGTACATGTATCGAAATTTTCATTCTTGGACATCAGAAAAATTACTTTTTAAATTGTAGGCTTAATTTAAAGACACGTAAATTATCATTATTCATTTAGAATTTATTATAATTAGATAAGAATAAGTAATTGTACATAAGCTCAAAGGTGACATAAATTTTTGTTCCACAAGCGATTGTTTTAACATATAACGTATAATAACCATATTATGCTTTGTTTACCGTAAACTGATTAAGGAAACGAAAAGAGAAGTAAAAAGAGATTGATAAGTATGCACACTTTTTACTTAAGAAATTAGACAACATTAGAATTCCAATAAAAAGGAAATGCTCAGCTTTGTACAGTGCATACATATAAACGTATAAATTCGTGTATGCATACACACTCGTGATATATACAGTTTGCCTATGTCTTTTTTATGTATAATGTCTATATATGTATAAAAGAATCATGTTTTACATATACAACAGTCGCAAGGAAAAATCTGCTTACACACACGTGCATTGTACTTCAACAAAACTTCGATTACTTTATATTTAGTGCATTGACAATTTATCCTGTAATTATTCTCAGGTAAAAAATGCCATAAAGTTCGATATGTACGGTGTGAATTGATTTCCCTGAACGGCCAGGAAATCATCAAATAGAATAGAAACAAACTGAACGTTGATATATGTTATACTAATACATCATCGCCTTTGTAAGTTCCATCTAATGATACATCAAGAAGAAATTATACACAAAACGATCATTCGAGAACTGACGAAGAAATTCAATTTCAATAAGTGAACACGATACATAATTCGACTTAATCGATTTATATTGATACATTTAATAGAAACATCCAACGTCAGAGTGAATAATATATTCGCTTTAATTCTATTTGAACATTTCATGATTCTGAAAATTCGTAAAATTACTTGAAATTTTGCCTGTATTACTATATATTATTTTAATTAAAAAATTTATTTATTACATTGCAAATATTTGTAAAGATTGGTGTGTTGATAAGTTGATTCTTAATTCCTGTATAACATATCTCTAAAGAAAAGTACAGTAAACGAGCGAACATTAAACATTTGTTCTCGACTATATATGATATACTCATCTTTTAACATTTTTTTTGATTGAACAAGATAGGAAGTAAGCACAATATCTAAGTAAGATGCGTAACGTATTAGAACAAATTTGCCTAGTATTTGCAATCTACTTATTTGTAAAATATTAATATTTGTATTCTGCCAACGTTTCTACAGATAAACGGAAAACAAGATTGCTCAGATTATTTCACCCTAAATCTGAGATTAAGTTAAAATAAACTTATTTACTTCAATATCATTGTGAAATTCATTTCCAAATGACAACTTATTCTTCTATTCTTAACATTTTAAAAGTTTACGTTATGGAAATAAATACATAATTTTTTAAATTCCTTTGTTTTCCCGCCTTTTTCTCAAATCGTAGTTTCTATGAATCGATATATCAACTCGCTGATTTGAAAATATTGATATAACGTTTACTTCACAGTGAAAACGTTACAGTCGTGTTCTAATTGCAAGATGTTCTTAATTAACGTCATATGTCTTAAATTACATCGCTTTGGGATGAAAATTAATTATTAAAGTATGATTATTAAAAAGTTTGACAATACGGTGTTATTTAATAATATGTATGAATGAAATGATCATCGCAATAAATGAATGTCTTTAATTAAGTGTGATTAATTAAGTAAATTGTTAGATGTCAATGTGTTATAAATGGTTTTATTTTTATCATTTGTGAATTATAATCACATTTAATTTTTATTTGATTTCATTTCATCAGTGAAATGATGAATCAAATCTTACCTAAAGACATTCAATATGTACAAAAAGTTCTGATGTCGTTAATTTTTTTATGTGTTACACAGTTATTTATTTATTTGAACCATGTACAACCTTATTATTTCATTGATGAGGTATTTCACGTACCTCAGACTTTGCGATATTGCGCTGGTAATTTTACACAGGTATGTTTCAATTGTTTGTAATTAATCTCTACTTTTCGTAACAAATTATTACAGTTTTTCTGGTTATTGAAGGAATAAATTATTTTCAAACTAAAAATTTAATTATATTTAATATAATAAAATAAAATATATTTTGTTATTTCGTTGAACTACATTTGAGGGATGTTATTTTCAGTGGGACCCTAAAATTACCACTTTACCTGGGTTATACCTAATTGCAACTCTAATATTATCACCCTTAAAACTCTGTAATATTTTTTATATGAGATGCATAAATTTGTTTGGAACATTTCTGAATCTCTACCTTGCTCACAGCATAATTAAACAAATTTCAATAACTCATTGGACGCAAAGGTGGAATGATTGGATGAAATTTACTGTGGCTTGTAACATTATGTTTTTTCCACCGTTATTTTTTTGGCATTTTTTATATTACACAGATGTCGCATCAGTTAATGCAATATTACTAATGTTATTGTTACATTTATATAAAAAATTTAAAATGGCAGCTTTAGTAGGTATGTATAAAAACCAATGAACTACAAGATATATTGAATTTCAAAAGTAACAGTTATTTATATTATGCAGGTTTTTTGTCTGTGCTAATTCGGCAGACAAATATTATTTGGATTGCATTTATTACTATGGAACATTTATTTGATTTATTAGATCATAAAATGCACAAACCAATTTCACATGAACAGTATACTTCAATAATGTATTTAAGAGTGAGTAAATTATTGTTGAAATATTTGTTTGAAGTTGAATATTTTGCTTATTTAAAATTTACATTAAATGTGCTTTTCAGTTGTTATGGGAAAAAATAATGCAAGAAACATGTTATGGATGGAAGTTATTTATAAAGTTCATCATTCAATTGGGTGTACAATTGTTTCCATACATTGTAGTATGTTTTATGTTTATTGCTTTTGTTGTATGGAACAAAGCAATTGTAGTTGGAGATAAAACAGCTCATGTTCCCACTGTTCATATTCCTCAATTGTTATATTTTTCTACTTTTCTATTTTGCTTTTTATGGCCACACATGATTATTTACTGGAAAGATTATTTAAAGTTTGTTAGTAAACACTGGGTGTTTGCAAGCTGTATCTTGATTCTTTTAACTATAATTGTTCATTTTAATACTCTTGTACACCCATATATGTTGGCTGATAATAGACATTATGTATTTTATTTTTGGAATAGATTAATGGGAAGATATAAACAATTTAAATATCTTTTGGTGCCAATATACTCATTCACTTTATATACAATGTTCCACGGACTTAAACATTTAAGATTTATGACACAAATTAATTACATTATTATGATTTCTGTAGTACTTATTCCTCAGTTACTAATAGAACCACGTTACTTTATTATTCCATATATACTTTATCGGTTCCTTGTTAAGGAACCAAAGAAGTGGCAAATTATTGCAGAATCAATAACTGTAATTATAGTAAACTTTTTACAATTCTATATCTTTGTCAATAAAGTTTTCTATTGGAATGATCAGCTTTATCCTCAAAGAATTTCTTGGTAAATTAAAGGATGAAATTTATGACTACAAACTTGTTATTTGTTTAATAAATTCTAAAATTTCCAAAATGTATGTATTTATTTCCATCCTATATAATTCTTACAATACCTTTTAAATTCATATTTATTTAGAAGAATATCTATACAATATATTATAGATAAGAGTATAATATAATAAACATGCTTCAGCGTATGCATATAGCATATATATATATCGTATATATATAAAATAGAAAAATACATCATATAATAATACATTTTAAGATTCACCTTTCATATCATTTTTATAAGTCATTAATACTTTTTCTTTTTTAACATTTTTCTCATAAATTTTTACTCAGAATACTTTTACAGTATTTAACAATAGTGCTTAACAATAATTGAGATTCAATAAGTAGAAATATAACAATTTCAAATTTGAAGTAAAGCTTGTAAAATTTCGTGTTTTCTGTATTGTATGTAGATTCTTATAATCTCCTTTCGTTTCTTAGAAATATATCAATATAATAGCGTAAATCATTTGTAACGCATTAAATGAATAACAAGTAAATAAATAAATATATAGACATTAATATTCGACAAATTGGCCATTAAATGCGATGAGATATAATCTCACATTTTTTGTTAATATAGTTTTAAGAAACAAGTGCTAAAAGACATTTCTTGTAATGTCCGGAACAATCACCCTGCAAAAAACATAGTCATTAGATTTAATCAGTTAATTCTCTTGCATTTTTCTGTTGAATATACTAACAGTTATAAATTCTTCTAGAGATTCATTATATAGCTGTCTGAATGTTTCTTTAATTTCTCCCATGTCCACTTCGCAACGTGTGACAACCAATCTGATTAAACGATCATCATCTGTACCAAGACCTTTCATGCTTTTGTATAATTGTTCAGCAAAGAAACCGGCTCTGCTTTTGACACACTTCACTGTGGTGAAATTAATTCATTATAAAATTAATTCAATCAAGATTATAGTAAAACATAATATATTAATTACATACCGATGGCTAGAAGGCCTTTTTTTATATCACCCGAGAATTCGTTCTCGATTGCATCTTCAATAGCATGTCCCGTAATATTTTCATATTCTTGGAACACCTGTTTCAATTGTAGAACATTTCTTTGAACCAGTACCGCATTAAATGTTGATTCATCAGTTCCGAAACGGAGTTCACCTGAAAAGCAAAAGAAAGTGCAAATATCATATATTGATAACGTTATAAATCAATTGCGTTATTTATAACATTACATACCTGCTCTGAGAAGTTCTTTGGCATCTTCTATAGCGGCTGCATGATCAATGTCGAATGATTCATCTCTGTTGGCACAACATAACGATACCATTAACCGCTTGAAATTCCCGGAAGTATCGTCTCTTAGATCATCCTCTAATGTTCTTCCATACACTAAACAGTAAAAGAGAAATGATTGTAATTCTTCAATAAGGAAACTTGTAATTCTAAAAAAAATTATGTCGAGTGGAACTTACTCGCTTCGTAAGCTTGTTTAATCACGCGAATCTCGTGATTGGACATAGTACACAATACTTCTATGAGGACGCATTCGTCGGTACCGATACCCGCCATTGCGTCATGTAATTCTTTGGCATAAAATTGCGGTAACGGCATCATCATAGCAAGAACTAATCTTTCGAAGTTACCTGACAATTCAGACTTCAAATCTTTTATAAGATCCTATTAAAGAAAATTTGAATTAATTTAACATAATATATATATATATATATATATATATATATATATATATATAAATCTTTTTATAGCTTATAATTAAATTTTAACGTTTTCACCTTTCCATATAAGGTTTTGAACTGGACTGCAATTTCTTGGCGTTGCAGATTACTGCGATTGGCAAGTACATGAATAATAGCTTTTTCATCTGTCCCAAAACCCTTCATTGCTTTCCTTAAGACTTCTGCATCTGCTCTGGCATCAAAATCATTGTATGGTACAACTGTAGGGGACAGCTGTAACATAAACCAACGATCATACTTAATATTTTCATTGGAAAAACAATGATTAAAGTATATGTTTTGTATATTAAATCATTCTTTGAGCAATGTAGGCTTTTAGACATCTTTTGTTAGTCTCACCTTAGGCGTAAACTGATTTCTCCGGGGGGCTGGGGCTGGGGTAGGTTGATAGGGAGAAGATCTACCTGTGTGTGGAGAATAATATCCTGTACCCTGCCCCCCAGGATAGCTTCCGCCTTGATAGGAACTTGAATTATTTGAGTGAGCATTGGAAGCAGAGGTATAAGGAGAAGGTATATTAAAACATTCTTTTGCATCTGGTGCATTCCGAAGATTTGGATACATATTATAATCTTGCTGTTGCGGATATACAGAAGGTTGTCCTGGATATGGTTGCTGCATTTGTTGGGATGGGTAAGGGGAAGGGGATTGTTGCATAGGTAAAGGTATTTGTTGAACAGGAGCTCCTGGTGCTGGAGGAGGATATTGGTTTGACATAGGATGACTAGGTTGCACAGGATATGGAGAATAAGGTTGTGGCATACCAAAAGACACAGGAGCAGAACTTGTAAAACCTATGTTGCCACTTTGAGGATAAGGCAGAGCACCGGGGGCAGAGGGTGTACCAGGTGGAGCCCCAAATGATGTTGGTGGTGGTGCATGGCCAGGAAACTGAATCACTGGTGGTCCCTTTGATAGCAAGGTGTAAATAAAAAATAATACAATCACACTTTCATGTTCATTTGTGTTCTGATTGTAAATATTTCATGCTATTTAGATGTGTTTTTGCGTCACATAAAGATATGTGAATAAAAACATACTTAAAAAAAAGATGTAAGAAGTATCTGTAATAGTAAGAAAAAGTAAATACTCACTTGATAACCGTAACTCATCTTAGTCGATTTCTTGCAAAGGCACTTGGCACAAGATCACTAGGCACAAAAATCTGTAATTAAATAATTATTATTCCAATTAAATAAAAAGCGTGATGATTCGATGTTAATCTAATTGTAATAATTACCAAACCTAAAGATAAATAACAGACGAAAAAAGAAAGCTGTAAGGTTGGAAACGCCCAGTAAAGACGCACTTGTTATGAAACAATGACAAACAAATCGTATTTCTCCAAGCTTATATCGAAGTTATTTCTGTTGCACGAAAACGGTTTAGAACTGCTTAAGGTTTCGTAGAATTGTCGTACTCTATAAGTATCGGGAGGTTTTATTTTTGTGACGTATTAGTAACGGGACTTGGAACCTAAGCAGATGTTACAAATCCGAATTCAAGAGAAGTGATGTTTCATCGAAAGGCATACGTACAATGTAAGTACGTATACACAGTCATAGGATTAGTGGGAAAGGGTAAAAAGCAGTCGTTTACCACTTACTGACGTCACATCGAACTGACGTAGCGACAACGAGTTAGACGGAAATGCCATGATCAAAGTACGCATGTGTGGTTTAGGCGCGTAAAATTCAAAATATTTTCATCAGCCGTTCAAAGCTGTTTTCACTTTTCTTTTATTTTGCCATGATAAAGATTAAATGTATCGTTCACTTCCTTTTTTTATGATTGTTAAAGTCATTAATATCCACGCACGCAAAGACATGATTCGCACAAAGCCAACATTATCTAACAACGAGTTTATTGCTTTCATGATATAGTATCTCCGCTTAATTAGAGTACGAGTAAATTGCAGGAAATTGCAGACTTGGTTTAACAATTTACACGTTGTGCTCGAAACGCTTTCACGAAACTATGTTTATGTGTCGACAAAATCTGGCTAATATATATAAATATATTTATAGTTTATAACATAAAGATTATAATAGTGCTTCGCTAATTGGCCACGGGTTGGGACTTCTGGCCAGTTATTAAAGGAGGTATATTTTTAGAAAATTCCAATTATCTTTGATCTTCAAAAATGTCGGTCAGTTAACGTAGCACTACTGTAAATCTCCAATATTTAATATTTCAAAAAATTATAAAAAATGAATTTGCGTTTGTCCTGTGAATTTTCAAAGAAATATATAATATACAATTATATTCGCTCGACACTGCGGTAATAGATTTTTTGATAATTTTAATATTCATCACGACGTTGTTAGACTAGATAATAACGTTCCAGATGCGTGCAGCATTCTAAATTATTTTTCTTATTTATTTTGAGCAACAAGAGCGCGGAGAACCTAAACGTTTTGATAATGAAACATCGAGTTCCAATAATCAAGAACTAAAAAATATCTCTGTTTAACTTAGATTTTTTTTTGTATATCACTTGTATTACTTTGGTAAGTTAATGTTGTATATTAAGATGAAGCTTCAAAAGGTCTAGTAAAATTTCAAAATAACTTTTTAATTTCCGTATTATACTCTACTTTCGACTTTAATTGTTGATCATTTAAAAGTCGTATAAACTAGCATTTCTTTGCGAGATTTGGTTACAGACCTTTTGAAACGCTTCGTTACATTTCATTTGTTTCCTATCTACGCATGCATTCGATATGAATTCACGTTCGACGATCGAAGTTCTTCCTGCCGCGAACTATGTATAATCTTACGATATTCGTACAATCCATTAAAAACCGGTGTGCATAATGTCTTCCTTTTTTTCATTTAAGACTGACTAATTTCATAATACATTATATTATACACGTAGGCAATCTCCTTAAAAGTAACACAAAATAATATGAACTAATAATATTAAGGATCCTAACTATAAAAACAGAACGTTAAAATATTAAGGTTTCCTATTTGCTATTTCGCAAAACACTTTGTATTTGTTCGTTGTTTCACAAGACAAAAATATATTACGCTGTTATAGAAATATACTATAAAACAATATTTGTACAACAACGATAAGTATAAAAGGTAACTTGCATTCACTCTGTTTCATTAAAGATTTGATGAACGCTATTCACTGTGGAATTCTAAAAAAAAAATTGATCCATTGATCACGTATCAAATTTAGGATACCTACACAGAAAACAAACAACTTGCAAGGCGAAACGGAAGATAATGCAAGAAGTTGTATATACTGAACAGTAAAGGTTTATCTTTCTTACAGTTTTCTTAGTTTTATCGTAACTCAATCGAATTACTTTTCTCACGCTAATTGGTCTTTACCCTACACATTATATATTATTCATTACAACTAAAATTAATACGTTAATATGTAAAATAATGCTCTATACTCTATGCTATACAGAAACATACCACTGCAACAAAGTTTGGTTAGTTCCCATTTTCTTTGCACATTAGCTTCTTCTAAAAATTTTGAGTTATGAAGAAAGCTATATTTTGTTTCAAATCTATCAGTCGCTCAAGATTAAATAATCTACATAAGATGAAATAACATGAAATAATCTAATATGATTCTATCATAGATCGTAATTCCACTTTGCAGCCTGTTTAAGAAAAGAGCAACGTAAAAATATAGCCTATATAGTGTCTTTTTATAACAAGGGAAATCAGTTTGTTCAACCAGTCCATTTTAAACAAGCTATAGCTTCTTTCGAACTCTTTCGAAGAATAAAAGACCAGAAAAGAAGATCATTGCTACGCCAATCGTACTTTACAATACTTCAGGCACTGAATCACTTTGTTTGTCGTACTTATTAATGATTAAAATCAGATCGAACTCGGAAGTGCAATCGTAGTCAGACTACATCATACTATTTGTTGTTTCAGTTTAACTAGGTTCGTTTCACCATATAGTTTCATATCAAGGGGCGCACTTGGTTCATTTTTTTTCGTTTGCGTGTGCCAAGCGAGCACCTTGGTGCAGTTGTCGGCCAAGAATTCGATGTCCTTTGGTTCGAATGGCGCCAAACTTTTCAGAAAACCGTCTTCCTCGTAGCCGGCCTTAAACGGCATCGATGCATTTGGCCTCTGAAGTAGAAACTTCACGCTTACCGCAAAACCTGCCATATCGACCGGGAATTTTCGTCCAGCGATCCAACCGTCGTAAAATCCAACGAACTTCTCGTTCTTAATGATGGGAGAACTTAAGCCAAATTTCGTGCATAATCCAACGGGGAACATGGAGACTCGTTTAGTTTTACGGATCTAAAATACATAATTGCATTTCTGTAATGATTCTTAAAATAATATTTTGAATTAACTGTGATCGTGATATCTAAATTACCAGATGTAATTTTTTAAAATTTAAATCAGCAATACGTAAATTGCTCTACGTAAATTAGAAAGAATTATATGCTCGTTGAAATAATACCTCGTCAAAAAGAGTTATGTCATAGGTATTATCGTCATCAGCAAAATAAAAAACGCCATTGGTCGCATTCGCTCTGATCCATTGTAAGCCACGATTTCGATTAGATACGCCCCGTGGTTTGGCACCCTTTTTCTGCTTATACTTCTCAGGCATCGGAGCTGGAAAAGAAAGCACAAAAGCGTCCGGGTGAGGCAACATTGTCGAATTTTGTGTCACGATCCAATATAAATTAGCTTATGCAAAGACTGACATGATACCCCGTTTGGGAGAATCGGTCAATGCAACTACATATTCAAACACAGACTAGCTTGGCCAACAAAATCAATATAACGCTTTTTCATCGAGAGCTTTGCGGCTGTTTCAATTAATTCCCGATGAGATGGCAGTCGATCAACGAAATTAATTTTCACCGGAACTATTTACACCGCGCGTGTCGACTCGATGGCGGGATATTTTGAAAAGACTCAAAATTACTTCCTTCGATTATGTCAATAAACGATATAGATGAACAAATACAAAAATAACGCGATCTTTAATTTTGATGGTTAGCGACGTATGACGAACGAATTACAACGATATAATACGTAATGTAAAGAATTAATATATCGTTGTTCCAATCGACATTCTTATGAATCGCCCGGTTCCATTACTTTTTTATCACTGTGTAACGATGTCGTTACGAGAAACTTGACCGAAGTACGTTTAACTTCTAAGGAGAGGTATAAAGTGACGCGAAAAACATTTTTCTTAGGACAGAGTAATTATCTCGAAACACGCTTGAAACAGAGAAAGGAAGTAGAGAAAGTATCGTCGAACAGTGGACAGATTTCGCGCAGGCTAACGATCGATACCATTTAGTCGCAGCTCCGTTTGAATTCCGTTCCAATTTCTAATCTATTGGATTTACCAGTGAGATGCTCGAACTTCAATCCTGTTCGCTCTAACAGCCTCGTGACTTGTTTGGTAGCAACGGTCGCGTCCTCGATAACGAGCCAGTAAACGTTCTTTACCAACATCAAAGTGTGCGACATCCTGGTGAGCTCGGGTATTTGTTCTGGTCGGCGATACGTCGGCGTGATTATGTACAGCGGTTCCGGTGTTTTGTTCAACTTCATCGATGATTCTTGCTGTTCGTTCGATGTCGCGTTTCGACTAGGTTCGAATCGCCCGATCTTCGAATTGTTCTCGCCCAGCTCGAAGATATTCTTGTGCAAATGATTTATTAGCTGTTGCACTAACATCGACGCTATGTCTGGACTAAGTCCGTTAATCTCTTGAACTCTGCGCACAGCGCTTTTGATCTACAAATAGAAGGGCTGTGTTTTAAACGAACGATTAAACGAACCCGAAGCAAAGCTTTCATCTTCCAACGTTTACCATTTCTTCGGTGAATTTCGACGTCCTTACGTAGCGTTCTACCTCTTCCTGGGATAGAACGGGACCATCCTCCGCGGATCCACCCGTGTTAAAGTCAGATATCTGATCGAATCGCACACTGGTAGACAAATGATATTGGTAGAACACCACGAACAGACCTATTATGGCTACCACCCCCATTTTCATGGATGACTTCATTATACCAAAACCTGCAAAGAAAAAAAAATACCATTTATATACGTACAATAAATTAACTAATTAATAAACCAAATACTCTGAATCTGAAGTATAGGATCAGAGAATTGTACAAGTACGAAAGAAATAGTTATATAATTACTTAATGGCTATCGTAAATTGATCGTGAGTTCTATAACGGTAATTCGTTAACTGTTTGGAAGGTCTCGAGCATCTAGATAATGAAGTCGTTCAGTCTTCGTTTTTCTCGCTACTCTGTCTTTTTTTTCGACTAAGATGCTTTGCAAATGAACGAGCTCGTAAAATTAGGGAGTGTGTATACTGTCGTATACCAAAGCCGTTATAAAGGGGAAACGATAAGATACATGTTTCCGGTGATACGCGTGCTCTTTTATGTATACAAGATTTTCAAAAGTCATTATGTTTTATTAATTTTAACATGCGCCAGAAATACGTGATACATCGTAAGTATTTGTGATCTTCTATCGGTAATTATCGGGCTACAATGTTCAGTGGCGCGTTATCAAGAATGAAAATCACCGTAGGTTACCGTTTCACGAGATACGTGGCTATGATCCGCGTCTTGAAAAGTAATATACCATGATACGTTAAGGAACCGACAGCGAATGGAATTCTATTTCACGAAATTATCTTGGCGATCGCGTGTCGCGTGATGAATATTTCTACTTTTGCAGGCAATTAAAAATTAAGAATATCTTTAAATAAATGTCCCATTCCAAAAACTGGCTTCACGTGTATGCGTATATGTCCTATTTATCGGTAATCTTCCTTTTTCTAGATGCACCATTCTTCGATTAATCTAAGTTGCGTTAAATTTGGTTGCTTTCATTAATCCGTTAGAAAAAGATCTTGTTGAACCAACGTTTCAAACAATGAGTTTAATGATTAGTATTTAAGTAAATTCGCGAGCACATCGTGGCTTTTCCAAGAGATTGTTTCGATACGGATTCGACGGATGCTTAACATCGACACGAGTATAATGATTTCCAATCGTGGATACAAATGTAGTTTCTTAACTGGATTACCTACTCCGGTTTTTTAATACCGTGGATGAAAAATTTCAAGGACGTGACTTATCTCTATGAATAAATAATAAACTGATTAACGTCACACAGAGCATTTAAGTAATAATTTATTACGACGTGTTAAACATATCAATTAACATTTTCATTTAAAACGCAGAAACGATTATCATTTTATCCCTAGACTAAAAAGAGAAAAAAGATATATAATGGAGATACCGACCTGCGATCGATTATATAACATAACTAATACGCCTTTACACAAGTGTTCATTTAGTTTTTGTATGATTCAATAAACGAACCTATTCGCCTTTATGGCGATAACATGTGTTTTCTAAAATTTAGCAAAGAAAAGAAGTCACACATCTGTGATATTTTAGTTAGTTGATTAGTGTTAGTGAGATCAAACTTTGATAACGTATGTACATATTTGTATGCGATTCTCTTTTGTATGGTTGATTGATTTATATTTTCTATGTCTCTTATAAGCGGTATATAATTTAATAAAGGAAACGAAATAAAAGAAGTTAATGCAATGGAACAGAATATCTCTGTAACAATTGGTGATAGTAAAATAGACGTTTTCCACGAAACAAGTCGAAATTGTATCCTGTATCACCTGATCGTGTTACGTTCAGCAAAATGATACGGAAACAAGCGTAAATATAAAGACTTCTGTTTCTTATTGTAAGTAAGTCGATGATGACGAAATCACCGATCAAATATTTATAATTACGCTCGATTGAAGATAACATTGACAAAAGAGAAATAAAAAAAGTAAAGAAATTCGATATTCGTGCGATATGATTGGAAATGCACGGAGGCTGAAATAATCGGGTAAATTACGTATATTTCCACTAATTGTGTTTAATTACCACGGCAAAGAATTGGAAGTCTTATCTGTTTTCGTTCTATTACTAAATCGAATCCATCCAAAGTTTCGTTTAACTTTCATTAAATTTCTAAAATAGTATTCGATCGTTTCGTTGGAAAAAAACTCGGGCTGAAATAGAGGAAAAATTATTGGTATTTTTACACCGTTAAACAAAGTGCGTCGAATTTTATGGTTGTGCGATTATTTGAGATGTAAAATTAAAATGGATTATATACGTATTATTACATACAGTTAATAATTTCAGTGAGACTTGGGAACTATTTAAAATAAACAAACAACTATGTAAAATATATTAGATATATTAAATACAACGTAGAGCAAGCATATTTAATTCGAGTCCAGAGTGAATTGAGTGAAATGTAAAATAATCGCACATAGGCCCGCCATCGATATTCCTTCGTGCAATATCAAAGATAGTTTCGATGAAAGCGCGCGTTTATTTCACTATCCAGAACCGCAAATTTTCGACGAGAATGAGAATAATCTTCACGCACGGAATTCCATACAATTTCATCTGCAAGATAAATTACGCTCCGTCGGTGCTTTCACGGAATTTGTGGAACGAGTACATTTTTTAAACGTTAAGTTTTCTTCAGCGCGATGTTGCTGATTGTTGTGATATGATTAATCGATTAAAGATAGTTTTCCTTTCATTCAGAGTTTTGCCATTTAATCTAAAACCGTAAAACTTCTCGGCCTTGCTCGAATACAGAAGCTGGTCAAACTGGAATTTCCCGAAATTTTGTCTAAATATGATCAATTTGCGCGTTAGTTGAAAAATTATTCGACCATTCGTCCGATAAAATATGCATGTCTACGTTTTTGAAACTGAACAATTTATCATCTACTCGTTCATAATATATCTCGCGAGTTAATTGTTTTTCCAAACATTCTTTTCGTAACTTTGTTTGTTCAAGCAATCAATGAATTATCAACGACTATATTTCATCGTTACGCTGAATTACTTTTTCTCGAGCCCGAAAGTAATATGGAGGAACTTTAACCATACTGGATAAAAAAAAGTTTTCACCAAGTTCGAACCAAAATTTCTTCTTCTTCGTGTTATCAGTCACTAACTTGAACGATCCCATGCGAGCATATGTGGTTATAAATATATATAATCTGTCTATTCTTTACCACCTGGAATTTTATTTATCAAATTATGCTCGAATATAATAAAAATAAATATATAGATCAGATTGTTTGAATTCAGATATGTAAAAATAATTTTATCATGCATATACGAATAGATATATCAAAATATAATGATGTATTATGTTATCGCTATTATTAAATGTATTATTAAATGTGATATGAGTTTATCAGAACGACTTCGTCTGTATGTATTGAACCCCAAATAGTCGATCGGCCTGCAGGATTTATTTCACATTAATAACGATACAATTAACATGTGTAATTAAGTTGATCGTAAAGAGTCCTGCCGAGTAATTCTTGAAAAGTGAATAAGAATGTAAATAAATTAAAACGTAGATAACAACTCGGGGCTTGTAATATTACCGTTAAGTACCTTATATGTGAGCAGTAGGTCCAACATAAGATGTCGATGCTCGGGAGTTATGCGAAAGCTATCAAAGAAAGTGTAATATCAAGAAAATAACAAGAAGAGAAATAAGAAAACATCTGTGTTGAAATAATGACAGAGTGAAAATTCCAACGTGCGCGGCATTACATAATCAAATCAGAGGATTGCAAATAGTCTACTAAAGGATCGATTAGACTTAATTTAGCGCCATGACAGACGTACATCACTTGCTGCAGTATCAACTTCGGCCATATATGTAGGTCACAAAAAGCTGCAATTCTCCAACCCTTTGTTAACCCTTTCAATTTAGTGGCGCCACTTTAATGGCACCGGCGAATTTTCCTCTGCTTTTGAATGAAATCGTGCCTTTTCTTTTAATCAAAGAACTCCATCTATGTTCAATGTATGTTTCGAACGTTTCTAACTCAGTTTCCCCTCCTTTTCTAGCCGGTAATAAGCAGGAAAGTTACCGACACGCAAAATCAAAGCAGTTCGGTGGTTATAACCTCATCGCCTGGTTAACCCTCGGACACCAGGCCATGGGCTACTCCGTTTAGGTTAATTTTAACTCATATGTCACTTTTTCAAGTAATTCCACTATTACGCAAAAATAAAAAAACAAAAACGTATGTGTTTTCCATCGAGCAAAATCAAGTATGAAACATCAAAATATATTGCGTGGACCGTTAAAAACACATTCCTTTGCTTTTTTCCAGTAGTCAGGTCTCGTATGAGTCAACCATAGCCGGACAAAACGTATGAATAACCCTGGATTTTTATATACTACTTTCTAGTTATCGAAATTAGTTGTGCGAGCGTTAAACTTGGTTTTAATTTAATAATATTTAATCAATAGAGTTCAAAGCTACCAGTTTTAAGCATTTTCTCGGAAGTCCTCTTTCCACTTGATTTCTGTAGACTAACATGAACTTTCACGATCGATTAATTCATCTTCGACATTAGTATCGATCTAACGAACCATGAATGCCCCCTATTCGTTCAAGACAATTAAAACTTACCTGATAAACGGTGTTCATACTCCGCTCACGAGTAGTAATTGTTCTGCTTCTCGTTTATGTAGCTTGTATAGAATCCGGCTTATCGCACATGTCAAATGTTCGCGCGTTTTTTTTACAAGACGAGAAACAATGGCACGGTAGCTATGTTATTGATATCGTTTAGTAACATTATTGACGGGACGTGGGGAGTCCCGATTGAAATTCGACACTAGTGATTTTCCTGCATACATATGTTCCGTGATTGTTTCACCGTACCATGCATTCGTGCATCGAATTTAATGCGCTCGATAAAGGGCACATTATAAACGACGTTGTTTTCTCATAATTTTTACCAACGAATTTTGTCTATATTTCCACAACGAATTCGCAAGTTTCGAATATAGTTGTTGCTACAAGAAGAAGATCCATTTAACAACTACGATGGACTCCATCGATGCGCGATGATGTTTCACCGAATCGCGCTCGTTTCCCTGCGCGATGCAGATAGACTGACAGACGATCACGAGGATTTCATGGCACGTGAATAACTAAGGGGATAACCAAGAGATTGCTGTCTTCGGTTGAGTTTTATAAATTTTCATGATATCACGACTACGTTCGAAAGACCGGGTGACGGAAGCACGTTGTCACTGACATGATTGAGAAAAAGGTCGACTCCCTTCATTAGAACGTATCACTGATCTCTGCTTTCACTCTAATCTTGTAACACTTTGATAGTTTGGCAAATGTATTTTTAGCGAAGAGTCTTGAGCCGCTTCGAAATTTTGGCCACATGTCGTGTGTCTCGAACGAGGACTGATCGTTTTGAAGTCGACCACAAACCGACTGGATGTTCGTGACGACGTCGAACCCTAGTCGATTGTTTCATTAATCACGTGCCTGTCTACTGTACGTTTCATTCGCGTTCTGTCAGCGAAAAGCGGAAACAGCATAGTTGACGGAGAATTCGATCGAACAACGACAAAACGACACTCCTCCGTCGGCTGATACTGAACTGTTCCTTCGTCGCATTCCCCTTGTGCGATCCGTCTACGTTCGCATATCCCCACTATTTCGTTTCAGCTGGCGCAGCAGCCGACACGCCGCCGTCACTGCTCTTATATGTGTACATATATACATTATACATATACATCTATCTATATACATGTATGTATGTATGTATATATATTACATATGTATATCGCGATATATATGCGCGCTGCACTGAATCACGTGGGAGAATGTACTTATTTGACGCAGAGTAGGTGTTTTTATCGATCTTTGAAACATCCGCGTGGTGACTGTTTCGGATCGAGCGATCAGATGGTCAATTGAATTTTGGTATCAGTTTTCCAATACTTCCTCTACCTTTGTCGCCTTAATAACATGACCGAAAACCATTAAATCTTAAGTACAACTACCATACCCAATAGTCAAAATAACGAACTACGAATTTATTTTTACAATTATCAAAAACATGTAGGTGCTATTGGCAAAATTAACTTTAGTTTGCATTCAGATATGAGTATAATTATGTACATCCATTTATATCCATTATACCATTGCAATTATAATCATCTATATACAGGTTTGTGATCTTTACTACTTGTAATGACAATTGCATAACTAACAAGTGCAATATCGAAATTTATCGAAGATAAGTTATCGAAAAAAATGTTAAAACCTGTATGTCTCCTCGATAAAATATAATGACATCGATAGATCATACATCATACTTAGTAGATATATAGATAAAAACTATAGATTAGATTGAATATAAATTTCTATCTGTGAGCAATCATAATACATGATAAGTATATTATTTATAATGTAAGATTTTTTTCTTAAATACTTATGGCAGGTTCTAATTTCTTTGACTTTATTTCCCTTGATTACAAATTCTCGTGAATCCTTACCAATTACGATGGAAAGTTAATTTAGGAATGTAATCTCCGTCAAATGAAAAACATTGTGATGCAACTATCTGGATTAAACGTGGAGTTACATTACAAGCTATTGTTTAAGTGGAGAAATATGTTTTGTTGGGTACGATGCAACGTGACTCAACTAAACATTCGCCGGTTGGCTACGATAGCGACTAGTATGCGAGGGTTAAGTTCATATATCGATTAAGCAAAAATGTAGATCGATCATCGAATCGACAAATCTTTTAAGGTATACCGATTCTAACTCTTAAGTTCAATTTATGATGTATTTAATGAAGCAAATAGATCGGCCGGTTTTGTTACCATCACAGAAATGTAGTGAAAAAGCGAGAGAAAATTTATTTGGCGGGTTAATGAATCGGTCTTTACAGCACTTTTTCGACCAAATTGTTTAAATAAATTAGTTGCACATTATTGTTTGTATACAGTGACAAAGTAAACTCAATACAAATTTTCCCCAATGTTTTTAACTCAACGGCCCCATAACAAGTGGAATCGCTCGATAACCATGCTCAACAGACACCATGCGGTAGTCTCTCTCTCTCCGAGTATCGTCGTTTCCACTACCTCTCACCTCGTCTTTCAGCGACCGGAGTATTGATCCAACCTGGCAATACTTATACACTATACACACGGTAGTGTGTAGTATTGTAAATGGCCACGGTTGCCTACGAATCTCGAGAGGGACTTGTAAACGATGTTGTCCGAACTTCCTTGTGTTTTTGGTCGTATCCTGCACTCATTGCGGTTAAAATGCATAATGCAGGAATTACGTGTTCAATTGTCAAGCGTTGTTGCGTGAAATACGTATGAAGAGAGGAATGAAGGAAAAGAGGAAAAGAGAAGCATATAGTAAAGTCGAGCCATGACCTACACAGAAATAAACCATTTTATAAATTTAGAAAGTAACCTAATCAACAGAGTTTGAATGAGTTCACGTGTAAATTCGATTATCAACGACCTAAAATACAGCATGGAACTTCTATTAGCATACAGAATTAGGAAGGAAACGCTTGTCTAATTATCTGTATTTCTCATAATGTCTTCCACTGATTTTTATCGGCAGATGATATAGGTTAGGAGAACGATAGAGATGACATTTTTAAAAGAATCTCTTATCACGCAATTTTAACAATATATATTAGAATTATTTATTTATTTAAATAGGTGAACGTTGCATCCGCGTTCAAAGAATGTTGCAACATTGAAATATGGACATATTATGTAAATTACGTAATAAGTAGTTATAGAATGAAACGTATGATTTTACGTTGACTTAAATATAGTCGTTTCTACGTCAACATTTAAAAAGTAGAACGACTGGTTTCAGTGAGTAGTTTAGAAGTTGGCTCGTGTCTTTGACAGCGAACGTGGAATTTACTCGGCCCTCGGAACTACATATAACATAATTTTCGAATAGATAAAGAACAGAAATATAATAATGTACAGTTTCGTTATTTGTAAAATAAAATATCTCGATAGCCGAATGAATATAGTTCCGGATTTCTGTCAAAGATATCCTAATGTCGATTACGTATTTTTTAAATAAAAAATTTAACGTTTATATAACTATTAATAAGGGTTCTAATTATTCTTGTATGAATTTCATTTTAATACCATTGAGATATTAATGAAGGACAGTGATAAGTAAAAAAAGAAAACAGGAAAGGATTCTATAGCTATTCTACTGCGTTAATTTAACAACGTATCTTGGTAGATGAAAAATGCAAATCATACTTTCATACAGTGCGAAACGTGGATTATTTAAAGAAAGAAATATGTACTTAGTAACAACGCGCGTTGATGCAACTTCATTAGCGCGTTCTACTGCGTTCACGACAATGGTACTTCTCTTCAGTCTTTAAGGTGCACAATGCTGCGAATTTAATACAACAAAGTATTATATTAAAGCTAGATTATCGATCGCACTCAGTGGATCCACTTTAATTCTCCTCATTCGATGATTGTTGAAATACGATCTTCTACGTAGGTATTATCTAAAAAATGTATGTTCGATTCTAACATCTTTCCTATTCAATTATCAAACAGTCGTTTGATCATCGATCGATAAAAACAGACTATTTCACAGAACCTGACAAGCTTATCGATTTAATCGTATCAGTCATATCACGCAAGCGCGTCCTCTTGCTCATTTACGTGATTTGACACGCGATATTGCCATCACAATTCGACGTTAGACCCGCTTCGACGAACATAGCGGTTGAAGTAATCGGGACGCCAACACTTGCAGCTTCCTGGCACCAGGAACCAATCGTAGTACAATCTTACCTGTATCGCAGACAAACGGGATCAAGAAATTGTTAAACAAAATTTTCACTTGGAACATTTTAAATCGTCCGATTACCTGGAAACAACCCATTTCGTCGACACCGTCGCAATGATGCTGGGACGATCCGCTGTTACGAGCTTCATTCTCCCCGGCACGTTTCTGTAAATATTGTTGATAATTCTGGAAATCGTGAACAGGCGGCGGTGAACCGGCAGTATCCCTCAGGCCGTTGATTCTAGAATTTTGATTTTCTTCCAAAAACGTGTCAGGATAGAAAATCTCTGCTACCAGCAAACTAGTCCATCTTGGCGACGACAGACAGCCACCATCCAAGTAATGACATCTTGATTGCCTGTCAAAGATCGATTAATATTAAAAATCGCTCTACGATAATAATTAGTTACGATAATTGCATATGCTCTGTCATATTACATGCATCGGGTTACTTCGATAGTCTGAGTGAAGTAACCCTCGTAAGGGATTTGCACCACGTAGCGCCAAACTCCTTGATAGTTCTTGGCGAACACTGGTGTAGCGTACTCCACTTTAGCTGGACAAGGAGTGGGTGGACCGGTGTATTCTGGCTTCTCTTGTGGCGGTGTTCGTTGACGATACTCAGGGGTGGAGGGCTCGTCGCGGCGTTCAGCTGCTGAGGTAGCCAATGGTTCACCTTGTATAGCCTTGTACAGCATGCAAACTCTTTGGCGTAAAACAGAAATTATAGTTCAAAATCCCAACTTGTATCTTTTAAAATAATTCGTTCAGCGACTTACACTCCTCCACCATTTTCGCAGAATTTACGACCGTTTCTGAGAGTATCCAAGGCACTTTCTGAATCGGACGATCGCTTGCTTCTACTTCCTTTCTCGTCGGTGTCGACACTGTCGATATTAGGAAAAAAGGTACATTTTACAAAACGACAACCCAACGATAGATTCACGTTTCTATATAATTACTAACGAATTCTGGAAATAGGATTGCACCGTGGCGACCTTCGGCAATGAATCGTCAGCCTTGAGTATAGGCAACGCTTTGCTTAAAAATTTCAACGTGTGATTTTTCAACAGCGCGCTATAAGAAAAAATGAGAAAGGATATTAAATTACGGTTAGAGTTTATCATGACATTTTATCATATAAATAATTTTGTTACACTTACAAAGGATACGACGAGCCATTGAAATACTGATTCATAGGATTTCGCGGGATATAACCCTTGTTAAGATCCCCGCAAATATTGTGTATGGAAACGTAACCCTTTCCCTGTTTACCGGTGTCTAGAATCATTCATGTACGTTTATTTGGAAGTAACAGAGAGAATAATTTGTATTCCTTCTTTGCTGACGCATGATATTAAAGTGGCACAACTTTGAAATGCGTACCATAGCATTCTTTGTCGCTATCTATATAAGGTGGCGGCCTCACTTTAGGCGGTTCTGCGTTTGGTGATTTCACGAAGGCGTAATATCCTTCTGGAGGTTCGTTAGATTCTGTCGTCGAATCGACGTCATTTGGTTTCGATTGTTTCGTGTCCGAATATTCATTTGCGTGGCACAAAATGCATAAAAGTACCATCTACAAAATTCACACATGATATGTACAATATCCCTAACCTCTCTCGCATAAATATTTTCGCTAATCACAATGATCATCTTTTTATGCCGTTTGTGAAATTAAATTATATAATCATTATTATACATTGATTTCCTCTATTTTACCTTTTCGTCTCGATCGCGTATTTATCAGTGTCTCAAAACTATGAAACTTCATTCGATTTAATCGTTATTGTAGCTTAATTAAAATCTTAACTTAAAGCAAACAGACGGTTCGTGCCAACATTTCATAGATCCAACAAGTTGGCTACAACAGAAGAGAAGTTTTATTCGAATAGAAGCCAGGATCAACGAAATACAACACGTTGTTTGAACTAGCTTGTCGATGATCCTTCGTCTCTACGCGTTTCGGTCTTACAAGGTATTCCCCGTTAGTAAGATACCGACGTGTATCGTATTCGGCCTTAACGGTACTCGGTCCACGCTCCGCGGACTATTAATACCCCGAGACTATAGTCTTGTATACTGACTGCCCCACTAAGCGTGCACGTTCGCCAGCCGTTACATTCTTTCGGCTGTTTAACCTTCAGGAATTTCGAGGATAAAAATCGTCATGTGGAACTATCAGACCAAAGGATATTTCATTAATCGTGTAAGCTACCATAGATCATTATTCGTTTGATCAAGAAAATTGTGGTAATCGAATCGACGAGGAATTTGGTTGCCCAAAAGGTTTTTTCACATTTCTTCGCACACTATGCTATTTGTATCATTATTATATGTAAGCTGCGGATGTTTATGCGGATTCATATCTTTATAAACATCGATAAAGGAATGAAATCTCTTTATAAGAAAAAGTGATTTATACTTTAAGTGCAAATATTCTCAAGAAGGATATTATGAAACTACCTGAAAGATGATGGAGGAAAGATAATTGTTAAATAAAATATCTAACACTACATTATCCAGACGCTAAGGTTTGTATCTGAGACCTGCATGAAATCTACCTTTAACTTTCTTTAAAAATAGTGAGGAAACATTTTCACCGACCCAATACATATATATAGTATTTTTGTGGTTGTTACTATCAAGAGTACATTTATCGACTGTATCGCATGTTTTATTAGGAAAATAATACCGAACTACGATTTCTGTGAATGTCAGTTTCTTTCTATTATTTACCTGTTCTAATGCCTTGGGTACGATTAGGAAAGGTAGGATGCCAGTCCCCTGTCATTCGGTATGGTTATGACAGGCAAAATTTGTATTCATAATTCGTGTTAAATTAGTCTATGGTGATGCTTTGTATGATTGTTAATCGAAATATTTATTCCATTCCCAGAATTGGAAAAATACTGTTTCAGCAAGAGTTACATAGTTTTGAGAGAGACATGTGGTTGAAAAGATCTTAAGTTTCTATTTTGTTTAACAGGTTATGTACTACTTTCTTTTTAGTTGGTGACAACTCTCAAAAGCAAGTTTTAATGATAAACTAATAAAATGAAATAAAAATCATCGTTAGATTCCGTTACGATTTCCGTTAGTTTTGAAAATTTTGTTCATTGTAAAGTAAAATCATAAATCATTTACCATATAGAAAACCAAGGCAAAGCATCAGTCAGATTTATGACTATTTAAATCGCGTTCGATTAACATTTGACATTCCATTGACAAGAAGCGATATTAAAAAAAGATGTAAAAGTATACTTTTCCCGCCATGACATTTATTACGCATTTGTGTAACGGTATTACTTTATACCGGTTCCCTGCGATTACTGAATGCGGGACATTTCTATAATAAGCATCGACTAACGTGAAGGTATTGAATTTATTGAACCTTTTCCGCTGCAGTTCATCTAGAATGCGCACCGATCGAGTATATTTGGCGCTTGATTCCATAGAAATTGTAATCAGTTATACTTGTATCAGATTACTTTTGAGAAGAAGCGATTTAAAAAATATTATGGTTCTATATTCACTTTTATATATAATTCGTTCCAAATTATTGATTCATTATACTTACATGAAAATAATTCATTATTAAGAAAGAAATAAGATAAAAATAATATAGTAACAATTCTTAGTGATTAAAAAATAAAAGTAAAAAAAGAAAAAGGGAGAAAAAGAAAAGAACGATTACATTGTCAACTCACGATAAATGTTCGATATTCCATTGTAGTGTCGCTTTTTTTTCTTCTTTGACAGAGAAACAAAATGTATTAAACTCAAAATAGGGGTTCTACCTCGGAGATGTCTCGTGACCAGTCGGCGGTCATAGCAAAACTGAACACATCGAACCCGTGCTATGGTATAAGGAGCCACCTGTCTTCGGCCCCGTACTCATCACCACCAAAGCCATCCACCATTCCACTTCAAATCACGCCCCAACGCACTTCAAAACTTAGTCATTACGTTTAGAATTTTTCGATATGCTTTAAAAATGCAAAGACGTTAAATTAAATTTTATAAATCTAGAAAATTATAAATTCGGAAATTCCAGCGGTTATAATTACAAATTTTTGTTAAATAAACGAATTTTTATATGTAATCTGTTAAACATAGACGAATCACTATTGAATCATTATTAAAATTATAATTCCAATTTCCGTTTCTTACGAATATAAAATTAGAAAAAATTTTTAAAATACATATATGTATAGAAAAGTATTCCTGTAATTAGAATAAGTAAAATTTATACCATGGCGCGCCGCGATCTATCGCGCATGCGTACGCGCAACACATGCAAGATAGAAGTGACGATAGCTGGAAGTGATTCTGTGAGACAAAGATACAAACAGCTTATAAGATATAGATAACTACAGGTTATCAATGTTACTGTTACTCATCGCCATTTGTATATAACTATCGCGACATTCCGACATAATCATTGCTTTCCAGAAAGGACACAGTCTTTGAAAGGAATTTCTCTTGATATTTGGATAAACAAGTAGGCACAACTATTCATATTATGATTATATAAATAAAATAACTAGAAATTTTATACTTACATTTTAATTTTCCAACACTTCTATAGTTTTATTTTGTTTTCCGCTGGTTACAAATATATTTGTGATTTAATAGTATGAACATAAAATCATAATTTCGACATTTATTTAATTTATTATAAATTTTCGATTTATTTTGTTGAAAAAGTATCACATCGTAATACTATTCTCCGTTTTTTAATAGAACATTCTTACCAGTTTTCTTCTGAACCACTATTTTATAGCTACATGACTTGTTACATAGAAGAAAGATCTCATGAGGCGAGAGCAAAGCATTTCCGGAAATGCACGTCGCTATAGTAGTTGGTCAAGGCCATCGACTCATTGAACATCCTTCCATGGCAAGGTACAAAGAGGAATGTGGAACGGCAACCTGTCGATCTACACATAGGCGTATAAACCGTATTTTTTATTCTTCACATGTTAATACGTTATGGTCATTCTAAAATTTTATAGTTACGCTTATCGTATTTAAGCAAATGATTACATATGAAATACTTGTCCTCTTCGAATTTTGGTTAAGTTCAACTTATACCGAAGTTTAACGATAAAATAGATTGGGAAATGAATTTTTTTTAATTTCAAGATTCGGAATCTATCTCACAACGTTATATATTTGGAAAAATCGTAGATATGAAAAGATTAAAGCGCAAAATTTTTAGCATGTTTCGTCGAAATTTAAATAATCGTGTTTACGACATTGGTGAACGAATGTATCAAGTTTACCGCTTGGAGCGCTGCAGGTCATTGATTCGTGACTCCATAATAGTTCTTGATGTTGTTTTAAAAAACGTCAACAATGACCTAATACTATATGAGCTCTAGAAAGTTTAACTGGTAATGTAGGAAATCCGTATACCGCGTCATGCTGCTCTCACATACTTAACCTTCATGACACAATGAAACTGAATTGCATGGATTTTCTATTGGGATCACAAGCGATATATGTATAATTTAACAAACTTAAAGAATTTACGATCAGTTTAAAAATCATCTACTATTACTATCATTCATATTTTGTATTTTAAAGATTAATTGTGTGCAACCATCCCAATATTGTATTCGTTTGCCTTCTTTTTTTTGTTTTAAAAAAATATAATCATAAATAAAATTACCAAATTATTTTCTCCAATATTGTAATTCAAATAAAGATATAATATATAACTTACCAGCAAAAATAAGATACAACTAAATAACGAACGTTCTCGAGTCTTCTAGTATAACGATGACGCCTTCTGCAGAAAGTAGATGCGTAGTAGAATTTGCTAATAAGAGCGGAAGGTATTACATAGAAAACAATTTGGACACTTGGTAGGATAGATGACATTTATTCCATTATTTTATTGTTATTACTTACTACTTGAATGCTATACTCGTAATAGATATCTATAATTATGTCTATAATTATGCGTGAATTTAAAGAATACGTGAGGTCAGCCGCAAGATGTACAGCTCGTGTCAGTTACAATTGTCATAGTTATATAGGTAAATAATTATAGAAAGAAATTTACGTTTTTAATTCTGAATGCAAACGTTCGTTAACGGGGTTGGGAACGATGGCAGCTCATTGATTTCTGTTAATCTCTAGTTTTTCGCTATCGATCGATTTCATAATTTACACACACTTCGATTCTTTTTATCGCGGCTAAGATATTCTTTTGTCCTATTATTTTCCTCTTTTTTTTCGTTTTAATGCGTTTTTAAAAATTACTCAATCACTGTTTTCCTGCCAACCTAACACCCTTACTTATTATAAATTCCTAATTATCTTACGAAATCGTAACGCGCAATAATAGTACACGAGATATCATTTCTTTTTTTTCCCTCTTACTTCTTCTCTAATCACGGCGAGTTCAACTCTCGTTTTAAACAATATACAAATATCTTTTCTTATATATATCCTCTCGATATATCGATTAAACTCGTGATCTTTTACAACTTATTCTGCGCTAAAAACGATCAAATACAAACTATATACTTCTTTCGTCTGAAAATTTTTGGTCTACGTTTAACGCAACACATCCCTCTAAACATTTTTTACATTAAAATTTTGTTCATAATACTTATCTATTTCATAAAAGAAGGAAAATTGTTTGCTATTTCGCTGGAACGAATCGCTAATGGACGACGAACGAAATAACAGAAAAATGAAAAAACTCATAAATTTTTGGTGACCATACAAAAAATGATCCCCATAAAAAAAATTAAATATACATTAAAAGTAGACGCGCGAAACGTTCCGAAAAGTATTGAGATCCGAACGTGTCGTATCTTTAAATTCGGGTAAAAAAATATCACCATATATAATCCATCAACTTTTCCATTCTTCCGCTTTGCCATGAAATTCTTTCGCCCAGCTGTAACAATACACACAGATGATAACAAAATATAATATTTACCCGAATTCAAAAATTTCTTAACGATAAAAGGGCGGATGTCAATACCGTTTTGATGTTTCACGCAATTAGCAGGAACACCGTATTCCGCTGTATATGTTATTTTAATCCGAATTGCACTCGACATTTTGTACAACTTATACATTTATATTTAATTACGCCGGAATAGTATACACGTGTGTGTATATACACGCCGCCATTCCCAGATTTGAGGCACGAACTAGGAGATAAACAGGCGAACGTAAAATTTATACACTTTATTCAATTTTCTTTACCCTTTGGACGAGTTACGATCGTACTTTATCGTGATTCTACGGTGACCAGGATTATTCCATCGAATGAGGATCGGATTTCAAACAACAAGTTAATTCCTGTTCCATCCTGTTATATAGTTACGTTCACGTTTGTCCGTTGCGCAATTCGCTGCTTCTACGCAACTTCATATTTGCGAATGTCGCTTTTTATTAAGCGACAAACATGATACTACATGTGATTAAAAGAATAAACTCGTCTATGTTCCGAATACATAGTCGATGAAAGAGATATAGTAAGGCCGTAATTGTTAATAAATCTTTAACTAATTAATAATTAATTACTAACTTACTCGAAGATTACCAATTTAAAGATTACTTAATCGCTATCTATTCATCGCCGTAAAACCGTATCTAATGAAAAATATTTATGTAACAAATAATTAATCGCAGGCACTGATTAACGCAGCGGTATCTAAACTGTGTCTGCGTAATATATTACGAACAAGAAGCAATTCTGTATTCATCCATGTCGAATTATTGTTTCACCTTGTTAAGACTTGACTGATTTTATTACCTTTCTGTATTTGTTTCATCAACAGTAAGCGCTTTCATTCAACGTGAACGTAACCTTACTATTGCGAATACTGAAAAATTCAATAGTAAAAGAATGAAATCTACAGGAAAGAAAGGAAAAAAAAGAATAAATTCCATTGGCAGTTACACATAACTTGTTTTTTATCCGTAATCGACAAACGACGATCGTCTCGAATGAAAGTTCGTTTCGTGTGTACTATCGACACACACTGGCCGGATTCCCACCATATCGGATTAAGTCCTAGGGGGAGTTTTAATAATGCGTTCTCTCGAGAACCGTTTCGTCGGGTTCCCCTCGTTCGGACACAGATAATACAAGCGAATTCTCGCGAATTCCCTAATAACCGAGTGTTCGACTTTTTTCGAAATAATGTTATTGCAGCCTTTCAGTACTGTGCGCTTCTCGAGTTAAATAAAGATCTGATCCAATTGTGCACAACACAATCGAGATTGCAACGTCTGTGCAACTGTTAACAATGCCCGTGAAGTCCTCCCTAAACGCAAATGTACCGATGTGAACAACGTTATCGATGCAATCGCTTGACGTTGCATCGTATTAGTCAACTTTTCGACACTCGATATCATATCGTTTCGCATGTTCCCGCCTTGCTATGTACAGTAGTGCTTCGCTAATTGCCCGCGGCTCAACATTTTAGCTGATCAGTTATCGAAAGAGATATATCTCTAGGATATTTCGAGGATCTCTCTTCTTTATCGGATACAAATGAGATATGGAAACCTGATACATATACTGATGTATTTTACGTAAATAATACCAGAAACCTGTGATAGGTTGTCAAGCACATCAAATCGCGTAAAATGCATGCATGTAATGAAAAATTGGAATAACCTCAAATAGGATTCGATGCTCTAAAATTCGGGTGTTTTCTTAAGTCTTAGAAGTCTCGTCGGTCTTGGATATTTTGATAAATCTTGAAAGCTTGGCGCGTAGTCGATATTTCACAAGCATTTTAAATGCCTTAATTTAAACGGTCAATTAAAAAAAAAAACCAGTCGAGGTAACGAAAATGCATTTACGGGAACGATTTATAACACTTTCATGAGGTTAGGTTATCGAATCTTATTCGTTGTGATTCAAATTTTAAGAGTATTGAGGAGCACCAAACTCTTCTCGATAAAATCAGTTTCGAGAATCGGCGAGGGATAGGCGACGGGCAATTGAAGAAGCAAAATCTTGGTTAGTTAACGTGGCACTATTGTACGTACTATACACATACATAGCACGTTGAACGATCGATAAACCTAACGTACCTAGTTTCTTACTCCCTCTTGTAAATAAATTAAGAAGCCACTTTTTCTTCGTCTCACGCACACGATAATATCGATACCATTGACCACTCTACCACTAGCATCTATCGGGACCCCTTTTAAAATCGCATTCTTCGTATTGACAGAAAAAGAGCACAAAGGCGTTGCGTTCTCGTGGATCTTTTCTCGGGTATATGTATGTATATAACTTCATGGAAGATATCGATGCTTCTTTTCTCGGAAGGAATAGTCGACAGATCGACCGTAGAATGATGCCACAATAACGAGTACAGGTATTATGCTACCAATACTCGCAAATTGCTGCGCTGACGTACAATCTTACGCGGGATCGATCGATCGTTCCAAAAAAAAAAAAAATTTATCAAGCATTTACATCCACAAATATTTCACCATATACGTACAATGTATGTTATAAAATTTTAAACGATGTTATAAGATTTGAATTTGTTACAAATAAAACGTAGATGACATTTTGTGAAAAATTTTATTTTGAATAGAAATTATAAAATCTTTTTATTTGTAACACCCAAGGTATAGCCCTCGATAATGTATCGTCTCAAAACTTATTACATTAAAGTCACGATAGGTTTTTTTTTCAAACAGAATCATGGATGGAGTTTGTCGCATCAAAGATATCCGTATCGATCGATCTCGTTTCGAGAACAGTTTCGCAGAAGGCGCATGCGAAAAGTTTCGATTGTTTGAATGAAAATAGAGGAATCGTTTCGTCAACGTGTGGAACCAACGTTTGTAAACATTAATTGAAATCAGTACAGAACGTACGTATAAAAGTGGTGTTCACTCGAGCGTACACTCGATGTGTGTACTACAATTGTTTGTTATTCTACCTTCGAACAAATATACGATAGTATAAGTATATTGTGTAATGTTTCATTTAAAACGCTATCTTATCACAGTTACTTATGTTTTTTTAATAATTTTATACACTGAAACTATTCGCTGTGCACAGACGATGTAGGAAACCGATGAAACGTCACTCAAGTATACTCCATAAAAACGTCTAAATAAAAACTAAAGGGTTCGAAGAAAGGGACAGAGAAGAGAGGAGAGATGACTACTACTTTCATATATAAAAACATCACATGTACCTCTTGAACTGTTTCTCGAACTGTACAAAAAATATATTTTTCCTTTAACTTAGGGCCAATAAGGAAGCACTTATTATTTTCCTGTCCTTATTTTCGGAAACAAAATCAAGTTCCCTAAGAAAGTAGGAGACGATGTAGGAGTTTATAAGAAAAAAAAAAAGAAGAAAAGAAAAAACGACGTCGAAATGGGTCCACTGTGAATTGCAGACGGTAATGAGCAATTAGGCATTCGACTTTTCATCGGTATGAAAAATCTAATCGAGCGTGAGTATTGCTCGAAATGAGAAACATTCGAGAATATTGGAACGTAATATCTTAATAACAGATTTTATAATCTTAGCGAGCATACTCGAGGACGCCCAAAACATCTTGAGCCCGTGCTCACTTGCAAAGTGAGTATCATCGATTGACAATGATTTAAGATGATCGTGTATATTATATGGAGACATTTTGAAGAATGTACGTCAACGCGAAGTTACGAAAGATTTTACATGAAACGGTGCTCTCTTACTTTAAATGGTTAGATCCTTTCCGTAATCCGGAGAGGATGGAAAAATCTTGAGATGTGCCCCCCTCACTTCGCAAAGGGAGAAAACGCTTCACCAATCTCTACGTAAATCTCGTGCACTTCTCTCACGGAGCTTAACCTTCTCTTTTTTCAATTTATCTTACTTTTTCCTTTCCTTTGTCTCCGCACACTGTTTTCAGTACCTCGATTCGAAGTTGCAGGGGGTTGGGGTTGTGAAAGGAAGGAGATTATTGTGGAGTACAAGTGCAGTGAGGAGAATTCTGGATTTAAGGAAGAGAGAGAAAAAGAGAGAGAGAGAAAGAGGGGAATCGATTTGCGATTTGTTTTTCTTAAAACGTTAGTTTGGTCTCAGGGCCCAACGACTCGTGACGAGTTATTGTATATAATAATCGGGGTGATCTGAGTCCTTTTCAAACCTCTTCGCTTCTTCTTGCATGCTTTCCTTGATCTTGAGTATGGCCGCTGACTCAGTCTGATCCTGCGAATCAACCAACACCAGGTCGGTTACACGTAAGAGGTTAGGCAAGTCCACCATTAGGCGATACCTTGCCCATTTTGTTTTGAACTGGTTTCAGCGTTTCATCAGCGAGCTGAGAATACTTTTCCCCTTGATGTTTCAATATTCAAATCTCTGAACTTTTTAAGCACGCAAATATTCTCTGGAAATATTTGAACGCGACAATGTCACTTGAAATGTAATTTCCTTTTTGCAGCTTCTTGTTAAATTATAAAGTACATAAAGACATTAATCGAACCCAGTCACGGTGAAGGTACCACAAAGAAATTCAGGTGACGGAGGAAAGTTCGTCGCAGTTCGCTGATCCCAAGTGAACTCTCGGGGAAAAAACGCTGACATGCTGCGTAAGTGATTGCGCAGCGCGGTGACGGTGCGTCGTGAAGGGGCTGGGCTCGTGAAACGCAAAACTTAAAGAGAGGATATATATGAAAGAACTAGGAAGAGAAACTTGGTTTTGATTTTTTGGGAACCGCGAATGAAGAAGAGAGAAATGTGGTTCCACATCTCCAGGGCGCTCTGACCCACAACACATGGACGTTATGTAAAAAAGAAGCCCGTATCGAGCACAAAAAGAAAAAAAAAACAGAAAAAACATTGAATAAAAAAAAAAAAAAAAAAGAAAAATACGGATGTATAAAAAAAAATTTCTTGCGCATTCCGTGTGCGCAGCCTGCCCCCCACTCACGCACACCTCACCGAGTGAACCAACAATGAAAAATTCTTATTTAGAGATTAAGAAAAAATTGTAACATAGAAACTCGACGTGTCATTCCTCACGGATTCTTAAAATAATTTTTTTTTTCACTCTTTGCTTAATTGAAGTACTTTTTTTCGTTTGAATCGTTTCTCGATACGATCTCGCAATCCACCAATCGCTTTGCGCTCACGCATCCATGTGCTACAGGTCAGTACAGGCTAGTACTATATACAGCTATCAGATTTCACTATTTTTCTTATTCTGTTTCAGAGGGTGATTTTCGTTCAATGAAAAGACATTAAAAGATCTTAAAAAGAAAAAAGATGAAGAAATTGAAGATATTTACCGTTCCATTAGGACGGTTAAGTAAATCACAAACATTGTGTTCCACAATATACGATAATATCCGTTTATGGTGTTTCGATTTGTACCAGATACCGGAAGAATAGATCAAAATTGTAATTTATTATGCGGTGTATATATGCGTGCATAGTGTTAGTTTGAGTTTACTGTTTCTAATCATGTAAGCAAGTGTCATCGTTGTTAATATTAGTGGCAGTTTGTATAATGTAGACAATATTACGGCGACGTTAAAAACACATACTTTAGTTACATATATCGCGTTTGTTGTACAAGCAACGAATGTTAATGTCTTCCGTGTACCTGTGTACTGTGTGCGTGTGTGTGTATGTTAGAACAAATATCACATGATTTGTGATGAGAAAAAAAAACAGAAAAAAAAAGAGAAGAATACATGTAACAACTATATCGTATCGACTAAATTAGTTTAAGGATTGCATTCGGTGAGTTCAACTAACGCGGAAATACGAGGACAGTCGCGGTATCGACGTGGCGATGTATAATGCAATGTGAAACACAAGTGACATGTGATTACCAGTGTGTCTTAGACAAAAATGTTAAATCGATCGGCCGCGTGAAAATAAATAAATAAAACAAGTAAAAAAAAGACATAAAGTGTATATGAAAACAGATAGTCATATATAAATGTCTAGTAGCCAGCACCCTGCGGATTTGAACGCAAATAAAAAAGAAAAACGCAGTATTCTCAGTGTAACAGGTTTACATTTATTGTCTCGATCTCCCCTGGTTTAGGCATATATTAATAAATGTAATGTTCATTGCCATTCATTGATGTGGCTTACAACGTGGGGCTGTATTAAAAGTAAAATCGACGACTTTCTTTTAAAAGTACCATTCTGATGCGCTTCACGCCATATATATATATATGCATATCCGTATATTATACATATGTATATATTGGTTCGAAGCACGCTCTCACGAAATTTCTTTGAACAGCGCACGACGACGAGTCGTGTTACAAGCAACGAAAAGACTACTACTGCTCTTATCATCGTTAACAATTCCACGTTTACTCTTTCTATTTTGGCTTATTTCTTCGTCACGAACTTCGAACCCTGACCGCGTGCTATCACCAACTTTTTCGCCTGTTGCAACAGATTAAACGAGCGTTTCTTTGTATATATTATGAAAGTCGCACCGATTAAACGTATTAAAGTTGGTACAAGCGAATATTTAGTTATCTTTCGTTGTATATATGTATGTGTGTGTACTTCCTTTCTCCCAATTAAAAGTACGCATTTCATTGACACGGTGAATACTCCGGAACAACGGCAAGCAGCAGTCATATCTCTACGATGAAATCCTTACAAATATCGAATGCTAAAAATACTAAACAAAACAGTCTTCTTTCACTATTAATAAGTCTCAGTTTATCGACTCTTTGCACTTTCAATTCGATAAAATGAATTGCAGAACATAATATGTATATATATGTAATATGTATGATCCGACTAGCGTTTATCAACTGTTTCGTATAATAAAAGCTTTGAAAATCGTCCTTGTATAATAATTGCAGTCATAGAAAAACCAGTGAAGAAATGCGCTAGAACTGTTATACTTGATGTCGCTACTTTTTCGTTTCTTATATAATTGTCACATTTTTCCTTCGTCTTATAGTATAATGTTATAAATATCAAAGATGTGTATTTTTTTAAAATATATATATATACATATATAATATAAATATATATACATATATATTATATATATTATAAATATACATATATTATATATATTATATATAAAAACACATGTATATTATGTATGAATGTATAAAAAAGATAGAAAATATGTAAAATTAAAAGTAAGAAAAGCGTAGCTCGTAGTATCAAAAAACAAAAGAAAAAAAATTAAGAAAAAAAAAAAATAATACAGAATCTTTCTCGAGAAGTCACAATAATCATATGTAAAAAGACCTGTGTGTTTGATCGTCCTCGAGACCATAATCGATCTTGCCGGTGCTCCCAGAGCATACCCTTGCAATTGGCGCTCTCTCTCCCTCCCTCTCGCTCTCTCTTTCTCTCCTCTCTTATATCGTTTTACATAATTTGATATCAATACCTTTTACTTTTTTAATAGTTTAAGTTAATTTAAACACAACTAACAGCAGCACAGCATAGTCCGGTACTGACCTATAACCATTACGGACGGATGGATTCCGGGAGGTTCGCACGATATATTTTTCTCCATTATCGGCCCGTATTACCTCTTTCTCTTTCTTTGTATTTTTGTCACACTCATTCATGTAGGTTCAGTACTTACACCGTCTATGATTCTTATTTCATACAAAAATAATTACGTTATATATATATCGTCTATATATTGCCATGCGTACGTTATATATATAACATCTTTCTTTATACATTTTTGCCCAAGTACTTTTTTTTCGTTAAGTTAATCGCAAACGCCATTCGCCTCGCAATACTCGCCGGTACAGCATCATATCGTTCAAATAGGAAATACGATATTGCTGTACGCTTTCATTAGGAAAGAAAGATAAGGAACTTGCTACAAAGCCGTTTTCGATGTTATCTCGTTTAAATTAAACCTTAATAGGAACTTTCGAACGAAATAAGTATCTGAATCAGAATATTCGTACGTTTAGGAAATAATATTCAATGGGACAAGTAGAAAAAAATAAAATACAAAGTGCATGTAAAATGAGGTTATGTTCGAATACCTGCATTAGTCGATCGATCGATAAAAAAGATCCTCATTTTTAAAACATAGTTCGATCGTGGGATCGCATGACTAGATTTGTACGCGTTTATTAGCTTTCGGTTCACTAAGGATATCGACGTTTTGCATTAAAATACACGATGGTACCTACATTCTTTTTCCAAACAAGGCACTAGGCGGAAATGATCCATTAATTCTAATTAGTCGTGTATATACTCGCGCGAAGTATTGCGATGTCAATGGCTGCGAATAGATGGTGCGCAAACTTTACTTTTCTACCAATATAATGAATTCTGAGCAAATAGTGGAGGGACTCGGTCTGAGTTCGGCTAATTTGATCACCTCATTACAGAGTTTTATTGGTTCAATGAAAAGGAATTTGATTCGAAAGATTAGGCAAATGTACCTCTAATACGTCTATCGATACGAAAACGATTGTCCGAATAAACAAAATTCGAAATTGTTTATCGATGTAAAATTCATTAGGCGTTTCGCAAAAGCTTTGTAGTGAAATTTAAAAAGATTCTTTTTCAATTTTTTAACGACTGTTATGTCTTACCTGTCATAAACTTAATATAGCGTATATTATTTTCTAACCTAATACTGCTTAGAATCCAAACTCTATAATAGGATGAGAAATAAGCCAGTTAGCTAGCGACGAGCTAGCGGTGCAATTAAAGAAAGAAAAAAGATGGCAGATGAAATAGAAAAAAAAAAGATAACAATCATCGAAAGAAGAAAGATAAGATAGAGAAAAGAATTAGAAATCGATTAACAATTATGCGATTGATAATCACAGTAGTTCGTGTTTTTCAGGCACCTTTGCTTACAAGCTAATATTCAAATAAATATAAATAGACGTTGACGTTGACACGAGTCGATAAAAAGTACTGTCGATAATAAAAAGTATAGAAATAATTATATTTAAAAAAGAAAAAAGTAATAATAAAAATAAAGAAAAAGAATCATAAAATTCTAGTCATAAAATTCTAGTCTGCAACCTTGTGAGTATTTAGCAAGAAAAGCATATATATATATCGAATATATACATATATATATATACTTTTAAATATTTATGTAGTGTATTTTGCGCGCGCGCGCGTGTTATAAATGATCCAAGTATCATAGTTTCGTAATAATAGCGTAATGAGCACTTAAATGCTAACCTAACTGATTAGGAGCGATTAATTAACAAACGCAAGTCAAGATGCGTCGACGCGAATATATGTCTGTATCTTTTCTTTTCTCTCTTTTCGTTTGCTTTTCGTTCTCTATCTTGACACGAGCGAATAATCGTGCTTGAGCCATTGACGAAACCGTTATGAATCGCGTACCACGTGACGATCACACGTGACATAAAACTCAGGGTTTGCGTATCATCCTTTTCCACATTGCATGATTAATCGGGAAATCTACGGCATCTACGAACTCGGGGCTGGATCCAAGGCGACTTGATTTTTTAAAAAAACTGTCGGGAATACAGAAGGCGCACGTGCGAGATTACTGATTATTCTTTTAATTTAGAATCCTACTCACAATCCGAAATAATAACGTAAGATTAAAGAAGGAATATACCGTTTGTACGCGCTCGTTAAAGAAATCGATTATTTTATACTATATTATATATACAATTTCCCGCAAGGCGTATCGTACTTGAAAAATATTAATAAGAGACATGGTTGTAGACGAGAATGTCATTTGAAATAATTGTAAGTATTTAAAAAACCGTCAGAATTATAAAACGGAATTCGGTCTTGTAGCGCTTAGCGTATACAAATGCCGCAAAAGTATCACACGATCCTTTATACTGTTGCCATGAAAATGAATCACATACGTCATATATGTCTATATACACCATTAAATTTATATGTACCAAACAAGTTCATATTTTCTTATATTTTTTAACCATGATCCAGATTTATATACAAAGAATACTGTATATATTTAAACAAAATCCATGAACGAATGAATATAGATAAATTACTAAATTAATTTTATTATGACAGTTATTAAATTCGATTAGCCAGAAGGAGATTTAAAATTAATATTGCACTGATAAGAATATTTTGAATATTATTAAAAATCATCATCTCGACGTGTCTTTGTTATCATATACGATACACCTTATGGAATATCTTGTGTATTATTTTATGAAAGTTGATTCATACTCTTTTGTAAGTATAAAATGGGTAGAAAATGTTTTGAAGCATTTTATTACTGCAGGCATTAAAGAATCATTAAAGAATGATTTTTAGTTATGACCTTCCACTAATATTATGCAAAGTACTTTAATAAAACAGCCCATAACTTAGAAAATTTATCTTATCACCAACATTTAATTCTTTATAGATATAAAAAATACTACTTTTTAACAAGTTGAACATTTCATTGTTTAGTAAATTAAGAATTCTTTAAATGTTTCGTGATTTTTTATACCCATTTTATGTTTGCATCATTAGTCATACTGTTAGTATGATAATAGTTAGACACAATATGAGCCAAACAGTTATAACATTAGATGCAAGTGGGTAATCTAAATTAAATCTCCCAAAGAAGCCTAAATGATTAAATAAGAATATTTCGAATTTTTATCAAATATTGATACTTTTTAGATTAAGCATTAACCAGGTGGTTGGAATAAGCTTGAGGATAAGCCCTCTAAATGTAATAAGACCCAAATTATTTTAACAGAATAATTAACTAACTGACGCATTGATGGAAGCACCTGAATCTGTTAATTGCTGAATAATTAGAAGAAAAGTCAGTTCTAATATGGACTTATATTTTAAACCAGAAATATCAACAATAAAGATCAACACTAATTTCTTTTTTAATTATTATTAATCCAAAAGTATTCTCGTTTACTAGGAATATAAATTTACATAGAAAAAGAAATGGTAGCATATAAGTCCATACTAACACGTCGAGTAACCGTTATCGGGAGTATAAAAAAACTTACTAATACTTACATTTTCACCAGGGCCTCCAAAACCACCCAGATTATAATCACCCATTCCACTTCCACTATCTTCCCGAGGTGTCCCAGGACCACCGTTAGCTGGACTGTTTTTCATTCCATCAAGGCCATCACCATTCAACACAGGACCCATTGTGTTTGGTCCCATAGGACCCATCGGACCACCTTCTGGCCCACCACTCATTGGAAAGTCCTGATACAATCGAACAAATTATTATTGCTATTATATCTCTATATATTTCATTAACAGACATGAGCAAAACTAAATATTGTCTTATGATGAATCGTATTTAATATTATTAAATCAAAATAATACAAAAGTAGTAGGAAGTTACTTACACCAGGCATATTTCCTCCAGGTACAGGTTTCATCATGGTATACATATTTTCACCACCGCTATTACTACTATCTTGAGGGCTGGGCATAATTGGTGTACCTGGACCTGGAGGACCTGTTGAACCAGGTGGACCTCCGTAATTACCAGGTGATGATGACGAATAATTCATTGGCTAAAATAAAAATTCATTATCGAATTATAATATGAACATTTATCTAATTATATCACTGACGATATATATAAAGACATATAAAAAACATTTTGTTAATTTAAACAGGAATAAACTCTTTAAATATGTACAGATCGTAATCGTACCGTGGATGTATTAGGTTGCCATTGTTGTCTACCCCCTGGTCCAGCCATACTCATTGGTGGCATACCAGGGCCTCCTGGACCTCCAGGTCCCAAACTACTATTAGGTGGTGGTCCTCTCATTCCAGGTCCATAACTTCCCGGTCCCATTGGACCCATTCCTGGTCCTCGTGGAGGATTCATCCTTGGATTCATAGGATTCATGCCTGGAGGAGCTAGTAATAAAAATAATTTTTGATGCATTTTCCTAAAGACACAAATATTAATACTGTTCTAGTTTATGTTAATACTAAACACTAATCGTGAATCTTTGGATCAACGGCAAATCATGTGTCTGTAAAATACTTCAACATATGAAAAAGAGTATTTTAATTTAGATCTTTATTCTTTTGTCTGTCTTCTTTTTTACTACAGAATTAAAACACTCAAGTCATGCTTTGCCGAAGTCATATGTAATAGTAAAGCAAGTGGATGACATGCTAAATTGGTAATTTGCATCTACACAAATTAATGAAATAACAAAGCTCATGCGAAGGATGAAAAACAACGCTACTAAGTAACTTTTACAAACGTATGAGCTTTTAACTTGACAAAGGAAGATAATAGCGCCAGATACATAACAAACAAGACAATCATTCAATTAATACCTAGTAAAAGAATTACGACATCATACAGCAATATTTTTATACATTTATGTGATATGAAATCAATTGTAAAATATTGTAAAGTTATTATTCTATAGTTGAAGATGATATTTTCCTTTTTAAGAACACACGAATCTTTTTCTCTTAAAATGTTACGAATGAGAAAGTAATGAGCAAGTAACTGCATTATATTTCTTAGTATATGTTAAATTTATGCTACAATGATTGACAATGACAATAACAAACAGATATATTTTGTTAGCCACAAAATTATTGCATTATACCTATGCAATGAGAAACTGTAATGTTAAAACAGTTATTCCTTTTTCTTTTACAAATATAAATATATCTATGTTAATATTTCACATATAAAAATAAAGAATCTCTTTAAATGTGATCATTTTTTACACATAGAAAACTGTTCTCATAGTGAAGTTCAACACATTGATTCTATTATTATTATTAAATTACGATTGGCATACTGAATGCAAGATCGGATGAGCAAGTATCGCACAAAGAAACGAAGCTAGTGCATTTATTCATAAAAAGTGAGAACAGAAACTTTAAAACGAGCAGGAGAAAAAATAATAGTTAGGCTTGACTAAGTCATGTGAGTGTGATTTGGTTGCTGGGTTGCTTCCTACCTTGCCACCCTACAAATTCTCCAGCTTCGCCTGAGGAACACAAGAGCACACATTAGTACGGCAGGTAGGTAAGGTCAGGTTGATGGCGGTAAGGTCTAGTTACTTTGCGGTCGCATAGTGAATAAAGTTGTAAATATTACTTTAATGCTACGAAAATATATCGTTATAGCATATACCGACAAGTTGTATTGTATATTTAAATACTAGTTTAACGAGTTGCTTCTAAATCCTTATTGTTAAATATTATTAAATAATATATTCACGTCAGATTCTTTTTATTTGAATCCTTATTTATATGTCGCAATAAGATTATAGATCATTTAAAACAATATTTCTCGATAATTAAAAAATATGTATAAAAAATATCTAACAACATTTTTACAGTAAAAAATTCTTAAATAATTATAACAACTATAGGATTGTATATAGGACTATTATATATACTAACATTACATTGTTATTAAGATGTTTACTCTAATTATCACTGAAACATTAAATTTGTATCTTTATCTCGAATGCAAAAGAAGAAAGCAAGAATACACAGAATCATATAAATATATAATGCTAATTATAATGATTTAACTTGAAAACTACACCACTGCACGTAACTAGACAATTCAAAAACCAATCCACTCCACATCACAGCAATCCAATCCACTTTTAATAATTACTGATTTATTTATTGCTGTGTGGTTTTTGGTATGCATGCGTCTATGCCATTCTCCTCTCGCAATTATTGTCAATGCCAGAAAAAAAATCAATGTGAATCTAGCATATAACTGAGCCCTTACCTTGCCTAGTTGGGTCCATACTATTTGGCATCATTGGTTGTCCAGGTGGCTAAATAAAAATATCAATATGTCAGTAATTATTCCAAATCGTAATTTAATGTACATTATTCACAACAGTTTGATCTGATGGTAAAATAATAATACATACCCCATTAAAATCATTTCCCATTTGTGGCATACGCACTCCAGGTCTTGGACCAGCAGGATATCTCGGACCCATAAACTGTAACAAGTCAGGAAGTTATACATTAAGTAAATTATGTTTGCCAATATAATTATATAGCTAAAACCCCAGAATGTTATAACTATTGTATATCACAAAACTGACACACCAGGCAGCCGCAACAAGCAGTTAATCACACATTAGGCAATATAATATATGCACTTTGATAGAAATCATCATAGTGCATCTGGAGGACACATGTTATATTAATGTGGAAAAAGAATTGCAAACCATGGGGGTTTATATTCAACAAAGGACAGATTATTTAAATCGAAGTATGATGTGCATTTAACACAATTCTTACCTTAAAATAAGCCCATTATAGACAAAAATGATAATGTAACTTTTTTTTACATTGTGCAATATTAAAGAAACCTTTTTTCTTACCTTAAAATTTCTGTTGTTACACATATTCAATAAAACTATTTTGTTTCTTTTTGGAGTATAATAAATACAATATTGCAAAATCATGTATTATTCGTTAATATATTTAAGTGTAGAAAAGATACAAAAAATCTGTGCTTGAAACAATATTATTATCCGTAACCATTTAAGCAAATCCTGTTTGTATATTCTATACATTGTACTTGAAGAATGACGGGTTAAAAATTGTACAGTAGAAATAACTTTGGTAGGAAAAGAAGCGATTTCGAGCAAACAGTCATAGGTACACGATGATATGGTATAATGAGAGTGGACTGAGTGATTTTCCATGAGTGACAGTGTATGTGTCGAATGAGGCTTACCTGAGTGGACATCATCTGCGAGTGTGGAGGCGGGGGTGGCTGGGGGTGCTGGGGGGATGGCTGTGATGAGGGGTGTGTGGGCGGAGATGGTCGCATTGTCGAGTTGTTCTGCAACAAGCAACGCAAACGACAGACATGTAGCAACACTGCGATCCAGGCAACAGCTAGACTAGAAGGCTTGGGTATGATTGTGTTAATACTATGTTGGTCAGCACCTTAAAAATCTAAAAGTTATAATTACGAAAATACAATGTTATAAATATTGTTTTCAATAAAGATTACATTTACGATACTTATTTCAGCCTACATATGTTTATCAATAATTCATTTCGTAATTACGACTTTGTCCACGAAGTAAAATTTGATACTAAATGCCTGAGGATACCCTCCCTCCCACCCATTTCACACTAAAACAAAATTTTGATAATAAAAAAAAAAGATAAATAAATAAATAAAAAATATATATATAAAATAATTTTCTTTTATGGATATATATGGATGTATCAAAGTGAGATCGTGTTGTTTCTATCTGAACGTATACATCGTTATCCTAAAATGATTTAGAAGGCAATAAATATTCGAACAAGCAATATATGCATAACTAGACATTTTTTTTACCTACTTATATTGTTATTTAGATGTTATAATAAGCGGTCAACGAGAATATATTTTTCTCATACAATCATTAAACTATCCATTATACAGAATACAATGTTTATAGTTTCTAAGGGTATACTTAGCTTATACTACATAAAATATGTGTATGTCATATATAGATATAAATTTGATCTTTTTCATGATGTAAAGGATGGTCATATATTATTTTCACTAAATTCGTAGACCGCTTGTACTGAATGCTAGACTACTATCTATGCAGGCTTTTATATTAAATATATTAGAAATCCTAAAAAGTGTGACCTTAGCTGACATTCTTAATCTTTATAGTTTGTTATACATTAAAAATTGTAGAAAGATAAATCCGTCTTAAAATATTATTCTAGGAGTAAATATATGCTTTCATTTTCAGAACTCAGACTGAAAATCGTTATACTAAGATATCAAGTTAGATCAGAAGTATTATAAATAATAACTTGAATGAAGGAACAAATATATTTTATAAATGTAGTTCGGTAAATATATTCAATATTTTATTATTGCAAAACAACTGTGAAGTTCTTGTACAGAACTAAAGTCAGCACAAGGTAGAACACTGTCAATTATAGACCTACAATATAAAATTATTCAAACTAAAACTATTCTCTAACATCTATACAAAATTTTTCCTGGTAAGTTTCTGAAATCTGCTTTACGCAGAGAGGAGATCAAAAAGTGAAAATGGTAAAGGAACGCACATACAAGTGTTAGATACATAGCAGAGAGAAAATAAGTACATAGATACAGTATAGACAAGCATGGCATGAGAATCTTATCCAAATGTACACTTGTTTCAAAACAAAATATATGTTTCAAGGACACTGTGTACATTGACAGTAATTAGACGAATAACATTGTACAGGATTGTGTTATTATGTGTAAGAAACAGTAGTATTAATTAGTAACACTTGGAGTCTGATTATATATGAATTAAGTATAACATAAGATTTTTTATATGTTGTATACAAATTACTATCATATTTATAGAATTATTTTCAATAAAATATAGCTATTTATTATGACAGTATATCATTCAGATAATTAGATAATTAGATTATGTATTATGTAAAATTGAAACATTATTGTTTATCCCGAAAAACCAATATCAAGAGAAATATATATATATATATTATTATAAGGTGTATTTAATAATATGTAATGTAAATTTATTAACAATCTGTACTTGATTAATAACAATCTACAGTTAGAAGATATTTTATTTACTAACGTTTATTATACTTGATGTATTTAATAAAATGTTAAGAGCTTTGAATCAAGTGTAGAATTATAATGCATGAGAATTGTAACTAGGCATAACAATGATAACAGATATTTATACATATTTATGTATGTATATACATATAAATATTGTGATATGTGTTTATATACAGTTAATATGTCTGATTTCCCTATAATAAAGATTGTAAAGATTATAATGTTTTTATTCCTTTTAGAAGAATTAAGTTTAAAAGCTTTTAATAATATATCTTAGATTACAATGTTATATTATATATAATCATATGCAGTAAAACTATTTTTTTATTTTCTTGTCCTCCCTTTCTTGAAACACAATATACACATGATGTATGTATATGTGCACATATAGACATAAAAGGCATGTTTCACAATATTAATTATACTATACTATAGACTATAGTAGGAGAATTTCAAAATTCATAGTTGATTCTTTTGAAATAAGAAACTATCGTTAATAAATAATAATGTTTTCTATAAAAAATAAATATTTATCTAAATCTTTTTACTCATATTTAAACAACAGAACATAAATGTAATTATTCATTAACAAAATACATAAACAGACAGATAACTCAAATACTCTTCAAATTTTTTGATTCACACTATGAAATTAAGTAAAATAATGTTGTTATCAGTATAAAGATGTAAAAAAACTTACTGGAAAGAAAGCAGGAGGCATTGGACCACCAGGCATACCATCATTGGGTGGCATTTGTCCTATAGGTGAAGGCGCTGGACCAGCATTCTGTAATCATTAGATAATTATCTACCAGCCAAATTTCAACATCTAATAATTCATTTAAATGCCAATTAAATGTACATGCAAACTTTAGTAACAATCCCTGTTATCTACATACTCTAGTTTAGAAGTACATGGTCTTAGATCATATTAAAATAATCATGTAGGGTAGAACACCATGATTGAACAAGCATATTTCATATGCATGAAAAATAATACAACTCAACTTACATGGGCAATACCATTAACACCATAACCGCTATTCACAAAACCCTGAGAACAAAAATAATCTCCTGTTTATACATTTGTAATATATAATTATAACTTTCACATTATAAAATTATACTAACATAATCATGAAAAGCTTTGGCTTCATTGCTGTGTTCACAGGAATCCCTTCGTTCTGGTGCTGCTGAATATAGGTCCCAAAATACACTGAAATATTTTTAATTGATTATTTTGTATGCATATAAATAGCAAAAATATATTAAATTATGAATATGTTTTCTGAAGGAAATTAATATTTTATAAATAAAATGCAATTTTGTTATTTTTGTAGCAGAAGAATAAAACAATGTCTAACGCTTACCACCACCAAGAATGCAAAAATCCAGGCGGTTCACCAAGAGTGATATTTTTTTCCCATCGTATCTATGTAACAAAATAAGATATAATTATATCAATAATATATAATCATCTTTTTCACAGGTTTCATTAAATTTTCAAAACAATTTGAAATCATTACCTCTGACAAAAATGTCTGCGCCGCTTTTTGTGCACCAACATGTAATAAGTACTCGTACACATACAGGGCTAACCTGAAATATTATAAATAATCTGTAGATAAATATAAAACTAATTTATTTTTTTGAATTTAAATTATTTTCATATTATATAATAATATCTTTATGTAACATAAAAGTGTTGTTTATTGTTTCCAAAGAGGTATACTCGCAACGATAAATGTTTAATTTATAAAATATTCATATTGAAATACCAATACATAATACAAAATACAAGCATCTGGGTAAAATATTTACGCATATTACAATTTATAATATTTCACAATACAAATAATGTACAATATAAATAATGTACAGTCACAGTTAATAAGTGATATTTTTATAAAGTTTTACTAGTATATAAACGAACTTAACAAACAAAACTCAAAAATTAGAAACTTTTTTAAATGCAACAAATTCAGCATTACTGCCGCAGAATAATATTTTTAAAACTAAGAAAGAACAATTAGAATTATTTATCAATATTTAAAAAATTACATTTTCAATGATTGGTGTCATGTAAGGTGTTATCATACTAATTTTTTCGTAAACTGTTTCTTGGTTGCAAGTTGCAAACGATAAAAACATGGCGCCCGATCGGCCTGCTTTGCCAGACAAGTAATTCTAGTGAGTCATAGTATACACTTCAGTCGAATTTACGATAAATCACATTGCAGGGAAGACAATTTTAGATAAACAATAAGATTCATAAAAGTTCAAAACTAAATTCGTTAGATAGATTTTCACAACGATAATTAATTACAACTGAAAAAATTAATTACCAAAATAGATTTTCACAGATTCCGTATAAATTGCAAGAAATTTTACAAAAATACGTATTAACTATTTTATTTTAATTCATTAAGTTTGCATCAAGATTTTCTCATATTCATTATAAGAGATCTCATAAATATTATCTTCAGTAATTATAATATAAAACTTGTATCAAAAAAGTTAAAATGAAAAATATATGAAAAAATACATATATAATGCAAAGGAAAAAACAAGAATTTATCACAAACAAACTTTATAAAAAAAATCATTGGAATTCCGAAAAATGTATTGCAATAATCTATAAAATTTCGATGAGGAAATATAAATTTGTGATTTTTATTACTGTGGTAGTTCCAGCGTTAAGTAAGCCGGAATTATTCGACGAATCCGATCGCCCGGTTTGCAAATCAACTACTACCTACTACACGCATATACGTAGTATACGCACGCTTGGTATAAAGAAAAAAAAATGGAGTCACTGGTCGATCAATTGGTAAAATCTTTTTCTCCTTCTCGTTTACTTCAACAAATATATAATGCACGATAGATTTTATTATAAAAAATAATACTTACTTTTCTCTTGCTTGAGAATCTGAGGGTACCGTAGTCCCCTTCCCCTTCGAGTACATCCTCGAAGACTGTCAATTTTTCCAATGTAAACAGAACCACCGTTTTCGTTCCACAGATAGCAATGTCCGACACCGTGGCAAGTCCCGCACGAACTGGCAGAAAGTACAACTTAATATATGTTTTTAATTACTATACCTATACTCGTGGTTCTTAGATTTTCGAAGGTATATGTTTCTACTTTCTAACACACTTGTTTCAATGGAAGAAACGTAATTATCAGAAACAGGGAATTATTGCATTTTCTATCGTCACACACACGTTACGAACACGTCGTACCACTGCCGCGGCCAGCAGCCTATACTAGATAGAGTACTCCGCATCATGGCTCGGCCAATTGTGGACGCATGACCGCGGAACGAACGCGCGTCGTCATCGTTCGTAGACTTCCCACTATATTCTTTCTCCCCCCTATAATGCAGCTCACTTTGCCTTTTTTCTTCCCTTTTGTTTCCTTCCCTTTAACTTTTTTCCTTCACTGATTATCAAAAAAAACCTACGTGGTACATAAGTTGCGTCTTACAAATTCAACATAAACGACGGTGCGTCCTCTCACCACGATGCCCAAGTAGCGCTCGGTCACTTCACTCTCTTCACTCTTCACTCTCTTTAGCTTCGGCTCGCTCTTGATGCTCACCTTACCTCACCTCACCTATAACTAAGCTTCACCTCGTCCCGCCGCACCTTATTAAAGATACAGACAAACAGACATACACACTCGTATTTCACCTCGTCAGAAGTGAAGTTCACTTTAGCGACATGCCGATTTTACGATCCTCGATGCGTATACTTCGATAGTCTTACATACAGGACGACCAATAGGAGTTTGTCTGTTTCTATTTTGTTTCCTTTTTCCTTCTTCTATCACACCTACCTAGCAGGTAGTGAACGAACAACGGTGTCACTTTTACACACACAATCACAAGATATAAGTGAACTTATTTTTGTATAAACACGCACAAGATCGGAAATGTGTTTCGTACATGGCTTACGCGCAGTTCTCACACGCACACATATATACGGAATACGGGAAGCACTGCTATCTTTCTCGTTCTTATCCCTTTTCTATCCTTTTTGCGTCTATAGGTCATAAAAGCTGCGCGCGCAACCATTGGTTTTCACGTCAGGGCCGTACGTAAGTTAAATTTTATTATTCCGTTTTATTATCTCACTTTAACACTAGGGCTGCCTGAGTGATCAAAATTGTTAATTTTTCAAAGATTATTTATTTATGTTTTATTTCAGATTTATTTAGATTTATTCATAGTGCATATTTGGAGATTTTAATGATTTTTTGTATCGATCTTTCTGTATTGATCTTTTCATAAATCTTTTATTTTGATTTCTTTAATAGAAATTTTACTATATATCCATCGATAGTTGTAAAGTTGATATTTTCTCATTTTAATAAGTTCCAAATTGAGTAGTCTAAATTTTGCTGTAACTATCCTACGATGTCTTCATCTACCATTTTTTTCGTTCATTTTATTAATGTATACAAAACTAAAATTTTTTATGTACTTCTATCTTAAAAGTTTGAAGAATTCATTTTTTTTATTAATGTAAGAAAAATACATAATAACATTTTATAAAAGACTAGATATATTATTTGTAAGATATTTATCGGGGACGCGTTATAAAAATTAGTAACAGAAAAATAGATATTCTCATGTGCAATTGCACCTATTATTGCTACATTCCTGGTTGCACTTTACCTGCTATTGGATGCTAACCGTTCCGTGGTGGGTATATCTGTGTTACACCGCACACGTACATTATACAAGCTCTCGGCGCAGGTATCCAATAGCGGGGATAACCGAACATGACCGAATACTAGCGAACATTGCCGATGCAAAATAGCCGACAATTGACTGAGCGTCGAGGGGTCGGACAGAAAAGAGACAAGCCATTCCTTCGGGTGTACAGCTTCCCCTTTCTCAACTTCATCATGGAATTAATGTATCATTGATTTTTATAAACTATGAACAATTATTTCAAAAGGTTCATACTTATAAGAAAACAGTAGAATCTATTACGATTAAATATCTTTGTTTATTCTATGTATTATAAATTAGTCTCGAGTCCTTCAATTAAGAAACTCAATTATAAGATATTGAGTTTTAACAGGAAATGTATAGATCTTTTTATCTTTAACTCTGTTGCGTTTTCCTATTGTTAAAGAATTTCTTCGATTTGAGGAAAATGCGAAAGAATTTCTAACTTTAATTTTTTGCTAATATTTTTCTAAAATCATTAAAGCAAGACTTTTACATAAAAATCTGAGAATCGCAGCAGAATTAATATTATTGCTGGTGTAGTAGCGTTTTATTTTCACGGAATTAAAAGGACTCCTTGACTTGTAATTTATTTTTGTTACTTTTTAGTAAATACCCATATACTTATACCTTGTATAGTACACAATGTAACATATAGTTCATGTGCTGTGTAATGTATAAAGCTATAATTCTATAATGTAGAATTGAATATATAGTATTTGTACATAATACATTTTTACGAAATTTGTTGCTTATCAACAGGGCTGTGAATTTTTAGAACGTGAAGGATTACCTTCACGATACATCGCAAAAAGGTATAGAAGCAACTAGTACCACATTTGTCTGATTTGACAAATATCAATGGACGGTCCAGGTACGATCACGTGGGACGAATTTCTCGAGAATGCTGAAAGGTTCGTAGAAATGTCGAGTGAAATTTCTGACCGATGGGAACTTCGGGGTAATAAGGTGACTGTTATTTTTGACCATTTGAGATCCCTAAAAAAAGAGAAAGTTTTAAAATAGTAAATATCTATACACGATTTGCAGAATGTGCCAGGAGAGGCATACATCGTCCACCAAGAGAGACAATACATATGCAGTAATAGTAACTTAAATGATTATTCGACATCACAAGATAACGGCTCCGCCGATGATTTCGACTTTGTATTGAAACAAGATCCTTTCGAGGCCACTTGTCCTATCGAGAAACCATTAGTTACAGAACATCATGTGTTATGGTCCATGAGCTACAGCGTCCCGATACTTTATTTTAATGGATGGAAATCAGGTGAACGCGCCATATTTATTCGAATCATTGGAAAATTCTAAAGAAACGTTAGAAAGAAAAAAAAGATCATCTTTACGATTCATTTTTAACGATATCTTGTGAATGTCGTTAATTTTATAACGACTATACATCAAAATACGAAACATCTATTACAATTGTTCTCTGATCACCACTAGACCTTAATCGGGTATGTACAGCCTGTTGAAAATGGCAGGCGACATAATGCTGATTGTTCCTTCGATCGTAGTCTATCTCAAACTAGGCTAAGAAGTTAGCAAAGAGATTAAGAGTGACTGAAGGAGGGAGAAATAGAGGAAATCTATGTTTTACGGCAATGCATGAATTTGCGAATAATTTTTCAGTGTCTTGTATTTTTAAACGAATTCGCCGTTTTCTTGTCATCTTTTCATACAACCGTTTCATATGTTTGACGTTTATGTATAATTAACTTTTGTAGATTTCCCAGGTATTAATCCAATATCCGTGGAAGAAGCACAATCCCTCGTTCGTAACGGAGAATTGAAATATAAGGATTTATCTCAAGCTATACATCCTATATTAGGTACACCTTTTCTACACTTGCATCCTTGTATGTCTCATGAGCTTCTACAAATTACAAGTAACAGGTAAGGGGTATAGAAAGAAAGAAAAAATCATCTTGTAAATATTTAGCAATATTATAATTATTTATAATTAATTACTTATAATTATTTATTATTATTTGCAATTATTTATAATTACAAAAGAATGAATTATTTTCTTTCCTTTCAGTAAAAACAAAATAGTCAGTTGGTTGAGTACCGTCGCTCCTGCTGCCCTTAATTTTAAGCTACGTCCTGAATATTGTCAGTTAACTATGTAATATATATATATATACTTTAAAATATTCGAATTAAACTGTAATATGTCCTATTGCTTTAAGAAAGTACACGTATACAAACGTGTATCAAATAAAAACAAATTAAAATACTTTACTTTGGTATGGAATAGTCCTTACATATACGCGTATTTTATTAATTTTAATTATGCTCTTAACAAACGGATTTAGCAATGCAATTTAAATTCGGATAGAATCGCTTATGGTTTACCGCCTCTGCGCAGAGGACGCGCGTCGGCTGGTGGAACTTCAATTCAAGTAGGTGAACGCGATTGGCCCAATCAGTAACTGAAAGTTACTCGAGCACCAATCACGCCAAGCGGCCCATAGGACTGGTTTCTTTCTCCCTTCTTTCCAATTTCCCCACCATCCGCGCGCTTTTCGAACATTTGGCTCGAATTAGATGCTTCTAGTTGTAGCACAGTCCCGCGACTGTCATCAGAGAGTATAGGTACATGAAATCGCGGTATAACTAGTGGAGCGTCGTGTTTGCACATGCCTTTTGTTCTTTCTATCATCCGAGTCGAAACGAACCTGTTACAATTTTTCCAGTAAACAATCGTCTTCGTAAACGCGTTTTGTCGCAAACGGAATCGGTGCGTATTTAATGTGCACGCGTAGTGTTTTGTTCCAAATACAGAAATAGACAAAAATTATCGACGCACAATTGCTACAGGTAAGAAATTTCATGTCTACTTTAATTATGCGGTAGTTTCTATTAATATTCATACGCTGTTTAAAACAGAATAACTTTTTTAAGTTTTTGAGTTTTTTTTTACAAGTTAGAAGATGGCGTATAAACAAAATTTAAAAAAAGTTGCAATTAGCTTTTCCTAAGCCTGTAATGAAAATTTAAGCGACACGTTTCGAAGATTTGTGCCAGTTATATACATGCTGAAAATTTTATCGAAATCGGTTGATGCGAAAATATGCGGCAGGTGTCGAGAGATGTCCGAATCTTTAGATTTTAGACTGAAAATCGTGAAAAACTGCGATTTTCATCATTTTTTCATCAATTTCAGCTTGTGTACAACTGGTATATATCTTTGAAACGTGTCCTTTAAATTTTCCTTACAAGTTGAGATAAAAATGTTACAAAAAGTGGCCTTTACTTGTTTCTTCGTGATTCCGATTAATTGGAATTTCTTTAAAATTTTGTTTATACGTCATCCAGATGATTCCTCTAACTCGTCAAAAAACCTCAAGTGGTTTGGTTGAATTTTAATAAAATTTATTGTGTGTTTTAAAAACTGTTCAAATATAAATGGGGTCCACTATACGTCCTGCAAAACTTGCCACAATCGTCACAATTCTATCAATATACGAGTTATAATTGACGTTAAAGAATTTAATATTCTGTTTGTTCAAAGCTAGAAAATTATAAGTTGCAAGTACAAGTATTCCTTGATATGGGGAAATACAGAATGCAATCTTGTGATTTGCAAATTTGAAAGAAATATACGATACAGTCCTAACACGTGTCGGTGATAAAAGTATAAAAGTATCAGTCGAGAGATAATTATGAAAAGATACTTAAGTCTGTTTTTCATTGTCTATGATTTTGTATCTTAGACTTCTACAAGCTGGATGTATAATAAAACGCCGTTTTTAATTTTAAATTAAAATTTCCGCGCGCATTATGTGTTATACAAAAAGGATATAACACATACGAGACTTTCGTACTTACGCTTTTCATTAGTAAGCACAATGTTCTTTTAGAATATAATCTATATTTAATTGCATACGTTTGAAGAACCGTATGGTCATAGGCGTAATATCAAGCGTTTGGCCATTATATTCGCATCTATCATAAAACAGATGCATATTTTGTAGTCATTTATCATTTCCTTTTAAAGAAACAGACAAGTTTGAAACAAGTTCCAAGTAATAGAAATAAAATGTATTGTTCTTGGCTTGTCTATTATCATTTTGGAAAATAGAAATACGCGTACGAATGAAACTATCGATTACACTATGGCAAGACATCGTAAAAAGAGATTCAAAGGTGAACTTGTTATATTCATCGAGTCACCTTCCTCGAGTGATTTTTCATTTCAATCTCTATTCAATTTCCCATTTTCATTTTACGTTAGCTGTTTCTTAATCATTAAGAAGGTTCACATTCGCTGAAGTGAGAGCGAGATTAGCGATTCGAGAATCGCAGCACAGTTAGATTATCGATAAACGTATTACAAACTGTGGTAAAAATTATAGAGATGGCATACTCACCATTGATTAAAACTTCTAAATATCACATACATATATATGTACATAATTGAATGATCATGCTCGATGGCAGACTATGTCATTTTATCAGTCTTACATTATCCGTAAACATGTTGCAATATGATGATACAAAATTACGTAAGCACATATGAAATGAACAGGAAATATAACGCCTTGTTGGTTACCTTGATAAACTCTGGGGTATCTTGCAATACTTATCTACTAAATACATTAATCGTATAATACGAACACAACGAACAACACATGGAACGTCGGGATTTCAGTTTGTTTTCAATACGATGCTTTTTAACAAATACTTATTTATTAACAGGACTATGGAGTCGAATACGTCTGTTTAAACTTGTCACCTATTTGAACAGAGATTTTTTACCGCGCATTAATTTTATCATCGAGTGTAAACAAATGGTTCTCGTATTAATCCTTTCAAACTTCATTACCATTATGTTAATACACGGTACAGCTATGGTACATTGGAAGTTTTTATCACAGTCGTTATAGATCGCTTTATTTCTAATAAGTGCTATGTTATCGACAAATGAATTGTTTCAGTCACGTTTCCATTTTTTGGAAAACTAAATATTAAAACTAGTTAAACCTTGTTCTTCTTTCCATACATCCTAAACAATTCTTTTTCCTTTAAATGAAAAATATAAATGTCTAGACATATAACACTAAACAAATCCTCGTGATTAATCAAATCTCACTCTTAAGTTTACGGATAAATGCAACTTCATCCTTTTTTTATGAAAAGATCGAGATACCAATGCCTTATATAAACCCGTGAATAGAAACGAGGTTATGGTTTGTTCGGCCTTTAACTGGTTCGATCGTTTCGCTCGTAACTTAAGAAAGGAAACCACGTGACAAATACGAATCTCCAAACTGGTACAGTATATTTGAGAATAGTGAGAAATGGGCATCGATCGCGTTCGATTTGACGAAGCGGCCATCGTATCATCATCAAAAGACGAAATTGTTGATTGCAAATAAATATGTAGTCGCGACTAAATATAATTGCTCGTTTATCGAAAATAGATGCATTTTTTTTTCTTATGCTCGTCGCGGTTTCGCGTCTAATTGACTTCATCTTCTATTACTCGCATCTTATTTTTTACTATCTTGCTTCGCCATGATGTTTATAGTTACGTAACTTTCTTGATCCTGAGTCTATTAAATAGTACACTGAAACATTTGTTGTAGCTGTTTGAAAGACAAGAATTAACCGATGAATAAGGGAAAAGATATTGCGATTCGATAAAGCATCGATTTTCTTAGTAGCATTGAACATTATATTGGTTCCTTTAATGTAATGTAAAAGGTGTAGTAAAAGTATCGTTTACATTTTCGTCGCGTTAAAACATAAACTGCGTTTCCGAATAACAAATTATTTATGTACTTTGTTAATGAATACGCTGATATCGCGCTGTTTGAGAATCAGGTAAGTTGTCGCGCGATACAGTTTTATCGTTGAAATTTGCATTGAAATACGAGCGTGTAAAAACTTGCACGATATTGCTTAATAATACTTTAATTATTGTGTTAAAAATTTGTACAAAAAGATGATGATATACGTGGTTTTCTTTGCACCATCTTGTCAATTTTGAAATTAGAACTATTAGCCAACTGACACGAATAGTTCGATAACAAAAAGACCCGATTGTTATTCGAGTTGATAAGCACAGTTTCCTACGGTCTTTCTCTAGGTCATCCAGTAAAGATCAAGGTTATCGTTTCTAGAAAAATATCCGGAAGAGTCATTTCGGAGGTCATGAAAGCTTATTACGTACATATATGTATTTCGAACTGTCGGAAGACCTTGATTGATAAACTTATCTCGTATAATATTATATGAGAAGATAATGTTTGTAATAATACCCGTGCAAAATTGAAAATTATAGTCTTTTTACAATTGTAGCTAATTGGTTGATTCAAGGTTTATAAGAAAATGAAAGTTGATAGCCGTTGAAAATCATTTTAAATAACTGTTAATTAGTGAAACAAAGAAAAATAGTGTATCAGTTAAGGTGGGGAACTAATTGCGCATTCGCCAAATGGCAAATCGCCACCGAGAAATTTTAAACGCACGAAATTTGACCGCCATCGGTGGGAATTACAATTTTTTAATAGAAATTTCCAACGTTTCGAGATTGGAAGGAAAAGATTTAAATTCTCCCGTGTCGTTTATTCAATTTCTCCATATTTTTAAGCACGCTATGAAATTTCATTTGCATCGTGCAGGACGAACAATTTACCGATATAATTGCACGTAATGAGAAAAGGGTAACGCGTTCTCGTTCGGCTAAATGTACGGGTAAAAGTGAACTATTCACCTGGCTGAACATTGCAATGAATATGATACATCGTGCGTATTTAACACAGTACAGTAGAAGTCCATTTATAGAAACGAAATTTTAATTAACGCCCGATTAACTGAACTTTTTGCTGGTTGGATACACGCGAGCGCCTGTTATGCGAACGAAAAATAATAGGCAGCGGGGAAAATACGCGAGCTGCTATTGTTATATCGAACTCCAATCGTATAAACTGTTTGTCCCTTGGTTCGACAAGTTCAGATAAATGGAATTCTACTGTAATGAAAATACCTTTTTTATTAACAATAATGGTAAAAGCATCCTCCACTGGATTAAACCGTGTTACTGCCTATCAAGAGATAGAAGAGCCAATTTGCCTCTCAGTGCATTCTAATTGCCACTTTTACTATCCTTTAATCTCAAACGAACATTTTTATACGTTGCTCGTTTTATTCGATATAACGGTAAAATAGGCGTATGTCGTGCTGCTGTTCGCTAACTCGATAAACTAAAAACGATGGGTACACGTTTACTTAAAACGAAGGAACGTTCACAAAAGAACATTCGAAGTTTCCGCCTACGTTTTGATCCCATAGCTGCTTGTAATCATCAGCTGATTGCGTCACGGTCCGGTTTTATAATAGTTCATTAAATTGCCGGTAATTCGTGGTTGTGGGGCTATTTTATGTAGTATAAATGAATGAACATTATCGTGCAACACTTTGAAGCTGTTCCACGTTAACTACGTCCGTGAACTACGTTGACTTTCCTCGGTTTTTTATTTTTTAATTTCTTTTTTATAATAACAGAAGACAAACATCGCGTGCAAATCCATAAACTAAGATGAGAATTTGCATTTAAAATGTTGTTAATTTACCTTGAAATTCGAGCAGGCATTGCAATCAGTCTGTATAATTAACTCCTCAGATCCCTTGCATTAAATTATGCAAAGTTATGATCACGTAACGTGCGTTATGATCACGTAATGAATACGCGTCGATGACTAATCGCGAATATACATTCGCGCGATCATATAATTGTTTAATTTATTGTGGTTCTTTATGGACGAATACGTAATCGTTTCCATAAATCGGCGCGATAAAAGCCACAATGTGTTCAAGGAATTGTTATTTCGTATCGTCCACTTTCCACTCATTGCCATGATTTCGAAATAAGAAACAAAGGAAGAATAAATCAAGGTTTCGTTCAAACGTAATATCATTTATACGTATGTCTATAAAATTTGGTGGAACTTGATAAATCTCGAAAAAAGCAGAAAAATATGATATTTGGAAACGTATTTTCTACGGATCGTAATGTATATCTAGGTGGAACACGCGTTGTTTCTAGATTCCGCCGAACTGAAGAAACACTCTAATGTCCCGAATAACAGCGAAAGGTGTTGTTTCGCGCGAACAATCCGTTAAAGCTTTCTTCCTCTTGACACGAAACGACAAAAATGACCTACTTATCCCGCTTTGCTGCGGCAATCCTTACGCGTGAAAGGATTTTACGATTTAGGACTCCGAGATACGAGATTCGCGAAACGTACGGCTGGCCATTCTTCGTTCAATTCGGCGCACGACCCGAACGAAATTAATTATAAACTTGACCCATCTCGACCCGTCCTGTCAGCCAGAGATGCCCGAAAGTATTACAACTTCCTTCCTCCATTCGAACGACCGCCTACGGAAAAGAAATTACCATTTCTTTTTATCGTTCGTTCTCTTTATCCATCGTACTCGAACCGAAGAAAGAGTTTCGAAGCTGTAGAGCTTTGCAAATTTACCAATCCCTTTTACGCATTAATCCATTAAGGGCCAATGTTGCGAGCATAGAATTAGTTTAAACGCAAAGCAGAGAAATTTTCGAAGGTTGGAAACGACAAGCTCTTCAAGACTAACAGGTCTAATCGAGTGACTTTCCTTCGCAGATCGAGAAACCATCGATCTCCGAAGAAGCTGTACGTCGCGATTCGCTCTTCGATCGAAGACCCACGAGCACCGTCGTCGATATCGTCGTTATCGTCATTGTCGTCGATTTAATCCCGCTAGGAGAAGAGACGTCGGAGGAAGAGGAGGTTTATTGTGGAAGTCGGAAGGAAGGGATCGGTGTACATGATCGGAGGAAGGTGATTTGAGGAGAGAAACAGAGATAGACAGGGCAGGCGACAAACAATAGACCCGGTGCTCCCGATGGGGTCGTAGTTGCACGTATTTGTAATATATCTGACGATGATAGGCCAGCACGGCAGGAAGAGATCGTCGTAGGGGGATCACCATAGCTAATCGTACCACCCAAGGTGGCACAGATTGAGAGCTCTATCAGCACACATCCTCTCCTGGTCGAGCACGAGTACCCGTCGACGTTCACCCGGTACGCGAGCACCTAACCACGTATATACGTACATTTTCATTAAAATCTCGACTCACTTTCTCCCTGAGTGTTTACACCACGAGCACAATGTATCTGTTCACCTTTACCTTCCTCTCTTTCGAAGAACCACTCGCTTCCGATCTCTGCCACTTCCACGCTCATCGTTTCCAATGATGCGACGAGCTTGGAGACTTCCGGATGTAATTACCGTTCTTTTTCGATTCGTCAGATCGGTGATCGCTTCGTATTTCTAATTAAATTTCGTTGGATAATCGCAAGCGATGGTTAAAGCACACTGTACGATACAATATCTATTTGTATGCAGAACATCTTGAGAATTCCACATATTAATTGGAATACTTCGGATCAATGAATTTATCGTTCTTGCATTCGGAACATTTGAGTAGCTTCCGGCTGTTAACTAGAATCCTCCGAGTCCTTCGTATCGTATTCTCTTAGTATCTTTCGACCGCTAAAACATTGGTAGTACATAAGGGTTGCAACGTTTTGATCAACCGCAACGACCTCCCACTCGTGAAAACGTCAACTTTAGACGTAGAAACAATTCAACGTAAAAAGATTCGACAACTCCCGAAGGAAGTTTCCGGATCACCCCAACGTTCGACAATGTGAGAAAGTGGTACAAGTGCGTCTTTCGCAAAACCTTTATGAACACATGTAATAATATATATTTTAATATTTAGAAGCACATGGACGTATTTTGTATGACTTTTTCTTCCGACAATTCCGCTCTAATATCATCACGTAGTTTATACCTGTACGTCCTCGAGATCATTCTTCCGTAAATAAGATCTTTGAAGATCTATACGTATAATGGTTCCTCGTTCTTTTTTTTTTCTTTCCTCCCTCTACGGTGACAACAGCGATCCAAGAAGTTAGAATCCGAGGCCAATACCATCATCGGCGATCAACGGATCAACGGATCGGATATCGTCGATCCCTTTTGAGCCTCTCGACCTCTCCTGCTCGTTCCACGCCGCCTTCCCTTCCCCATCGGGGCGCGAGCCGCACACACAGCAGCCGCTTCCGGCTAACCGGAAGTGACGCTCTATGCGAACGGTTGACCACCGTCTTTCGTCGGGATACCAACACCACGCAAACGTAGGCCAGCACTCCAGACGGGCATCATGGAAGTCGCCACTGAACTGTACGTATTCATTCAGTTTTCTTCCTTTCCTCTGCTTCTCGTCGCTAACTTTGTCTTCGCTTTTCTTCCATCTTGCTATATTTCATTTTTCTCATCACAGATCACATTCAGTTTCGTTTTCTTCGGATTTTATTCAAATAATTAGGACGCGATTAATTTTGAAGACGGACCTAATGCTTTTGGATCCAATCGCTGGACAGTGATATTTATGCGAGTTTTGGATACTGGGTATCTCGCGTTGGTGACGTGTGGTAACAGAAACATCTTTGAAACTCTATAAAATACCTTGACGAGTTTTGTCGTCATCGGTGAGTTTCTTTCATCGAATCTTTTTGGAGACCTTGTAGATCGTTTGGATCGCTGGATTCGCGCTAAAATCGTACGAGACGCGAGCCCATTAAGGCGACATTGACAGACAGATGAAGTTTCTCGTTCGTGTAATTCACTTACATCACCGGTTTGACTAATGAATTCGCGTAAAAGGATACAATTGCGAAACTGAACAGAGGTTTACCCGGTGTCTACTTTTAAGCCTATGAAATTTCTACGAGAAGTAAACAGACCTTTCACTTTTGCCATACCGTTTCCTTTTGCAGTATTCCAAGTGACATCAGAAAGCGCAGAAACTGATCGCTCGAAAAGCCGTACCGTGAAAGTACAATTTGATAATTGTCGGACCAGTTAAGATTAATCCCGGCCAACGTCGATGCTAGTTTGTCGGAATGATCCACGTTAGCGTGACCTTGTCGGCGAAGAACATTTTATTCGATCTTTTGCAACGTTCAAACGTCAAAGTTCAAGGAATTCCATATTAATTTGAATGCCATGGAATCTTTATGTAATTTAATGCTACGCATCGCTTAATTGCCATATATTTGCAAGAGAAGAGAGGAAGGAAGCTCGTGAGAAAGAAAAGGAAGGTCTAAGAAAACGAAGATTGTATCGTCGTCTAAGCTGGTGGCATTTTATTGTTACGAAATATGCGTGAATATAAAGCCAAAGACTCTGATAAATTGGATAAACAAAGTAACGTTCTTCGGGCTTTAACAGAAAATTACCAACGTTCGAGAATTTTGTAACTCGTAATCGGGCTAAAACGTCCAAGAACTGGCTGAAAGGGCAACGACGTATCTGCCGGCAAGGTCATCGACTAGCGAACAACAAGACTTTCAAGAGTGGCCAGCAACTCTCTCGAAGCATACTTAACACGAGGTCACTCGTAAAGACTCAATCAAATCGTAACGAAGACTACTGACCCTCGGTTCAAACGATAGGTTACGATAAGCATCGGCGCCTTTTACTTTGTTCTCAATTTGTAAAACATGCGAGCAAGATCTCGATCGAAGCGAACTACTGTTCGTAACCGTAAACTAGAAGCGCGTGTGTCACGGTATAACGCGGAACGTGGCTCGTTTGAAAACGAGGAATGTTCGATAGAAATGGATTTTTAACTCGCAAGATCTCTATATACGTGTCGTTTTACGAGCGATTTTCTGCATCATGGGGAAGAACTTGAACGACGATGACAGATATCTGAAACTGATGAATTTAACGAATTTGAGACTTGGATACATACACGGAAACGTACATTTCGTATTGAAAAACTCTAAGATCGAATATCTTTGTATCTATATTCAGTTGTATCTATGCTCGACGTCAAAGTAAGAGTTATTAGTCTCAGTCGTTATTCGGTAATCGTTGAAACTTAGTCCAACTATTAGAGTATTAAGCATTCAAGTAACGTCTAATTCTACGTGTCAAACGAATTGACTGGTTTAATTCGATTAGAGTCAAATGTTATTCGCGCATGGCTGAATTAAGACACAGCGAAATATGTGCGGAGAAACAATAATAAAGCTAGGACAAATAACTGGCAATCATCGTGCTTTCCTGCACACTCACCGCACGCGTAGCTTCGACACTCGACGTTTTGTTAATCATGGCTAGCAAATTACGTTTATCGTATGTTGAAAATCGGATCTAAAAGGCGTCAAAGTTACTCGTAAATCGAATTTAAATTTATGCTACGCTATGCGCATTTGATAAAGTTATTTGAAACGCTGATGTTCGATATCCATATAGATAGTAAATAAATAATATTTATATGACCAGATATCAACGTAATAACATCAATATATGTTATAGCTATATTTAAAACTTCTGTTACTCGGATGCATATTTATCAATGAGCTATTAATCATTCAAGACCTTCAACCTTTCATGCTGTCACGACTAAAATATTACACCATAAAAAGTCTGCTACTATTTGTACACATTACGTAAATGCTATTTTATAAAAATATAATGTATTCGTAGAGGCTGCTGAGTAGATCTTCCACTTGCGATCAAATATGGAAGATTAGAAAAGCTATCGATTTTAATAGAATTTTTATTTGTGTGTGTGTAGGTAACTTGAATGACCTAACGTAAACGGTTTGACTTAAACAAGTCGACTGACTCGAGTAATTTTTTAGTTTCTTCGGTAGTCAGACGCTATTGAAATCATTTCCGAAGGAGCGCTCTAAGAATATCGCTTAGGATAGCTGTATACTCCAGCTAGGAATCGATCGTGTTAAGATTCTTAACTCGCGTCACGCATGCCTCTCGATCGTTCACAGATCGAATATATAAAATTCATTGAAGTTGCCAACGCATATGCAAATAGGGAATGACACATCACGCAAAGTAGCAGGACAACATACCAGAAAAACTACAATCACTTACGATTTAAGCAAACTACTAAAATAGCTACTACGTAAAAATAACTAGATGAATATTATACAGAAAAAGTTACACATGCAAAAGAGTCGTGACTATTTGAAGATAAGATTGCCTTTTGCCAGAATCTAACGGAACTCTTCGTCTTTCTTCTAATACTCGCGTCATTCGGTCGATTGTCATTAAAACTAGTCAAACCAACTTATCAGACCCGTTAACGCCGTTAAGAGATTAATTATCGGAATTAACACCTTGTGCCAGCAAATCGTCTGTTTTCGAAATAACGACCATTGCGAGTACGTTATGAAGAAAGCCATTTAATCGTGAATGTCTATTTCAGGTCACCATTGTCAGGGTCCGATACACAATGCAAGATCACCGAACGAACTTCGTATTACCCCCAAGAGCCGAACAAAAGGCCAAAGACCAGACAGGAGAAGATTCGATCATGTTTCAGGCACAATTCTCTGACTATTTTGACCGTGGTCGGTGTGTTCGGAGGAGTGATCCTTGGTATTATCTTGAGGAACGTGCGGAGTCAAGGATGGACGCACCGCGAGATCATGTACATCAACTATTTAGGGGATCTGTTTCTGAGGATGTTGAAGAGCTTGATCCTACCGCTGATTATATCTAGCTTAGTCTCGGCTATTGGATCTCTCGATTTGTCATTGAGCGGCAAAATAGGCATGCGTGCTATAGTGTATTACATGGTGACCACTGTTAGTGCCGTTATATTAGGTCAGTAAAGCTAAGAGATTTCTGATATTCGAAAGTTATTTAGTATAGATACTAGAGTGACAGCGTAATAGTAGGTAGAGCTGGCGGAGTATCGCGTGGAATGTAGAGGAACAACGTCGTGACATATTATAGGAATAGTAAAATGATATTAAAATGATATAGTAGATACAAATGATACGGATTTACATAAACATCGGTAGTTTCGCGATAACAATATGGTATTGACGTAATATAAAGCGTTTCACGCGTATTAAAAAAATGTACGATTTCTTTTCAGGTATCATTTTGGTAATTAGTATTCAACCGGGTGTAGGAAATGATCCGGATATTAAACCAAAAGAACGATCTCAAAACGTTTCAACCATCGATACGTTGATGGACTTACTTCGAAATATGTTTCCCCCGAATCTAGTAGAAGCGTGTATCTCTCAACATAGGACGGAAATGCAGAAACCGGCAAACAGCACATCAGGTTGAGATCTTCCTTAAAGAAGAAAAAGAAAAAAGAAAAATCGTCTAATTTCATTAAAATATCTAGCAAACTATAGTAGTTACAATGAATATCTTAATGCACTGTTTGTTGAAACAGGTAACATGGATGATTGGGAACCAGTGCAAAAGAGCGTGCCGGGAATGAACATCATGGGCCTGGTTGTCTTCGCCACGGTGCTAGGTATAACGCTAGGAAAAATGCAAGAACAGGGCAAACCGCTGCTCATGTTTTTCGAGTCCTTATCCAGCGCCATGATGTTGATTACTCATTGGGTGATTTGGTAAATTCATATTTGACGAAATTACCTTGTTAAAGGTATTCCGGTCTCCAACTTTCTCGCGGTACCATTCAGTCCCAGACAATAGCATCCCGAATTCTATCTACGCTATCACGAATTTATACATCACGAAAATAAGTTGTATAATTCTTTTGGAATAATGGAATAATTTATTCTGCAGGTTGTCGCCCGTGGGTGTCTTCTTTCTGGTAGCCTCGAAAATTACTGACATGCAGTCGCTGGACGAAGTGGTTGCTCAGCTAGGAATGTACTTCCTCACTGTCTTAATTGGTCTCTTTATACACGGCTTCATAGTTCTTCCATTGCTATACTTTGTAATAACAAAAAAGAACCCGTTCAGGTACATATCCAATATGGCCCAAGCATTGGTCACTGCGTTCGGTACATCGTCCAGTTCCGCCACGCTTCCAATCGCTATCAATTGTCTGGAAGAGCGAAACAACGTGGATCCACGAATTACCAGATTCGTCCTACCGATTGGCGCTACCATTAACATGGATGGTACAGCCCTGTACGAAGCCGTGGCTGCGATTTTCATCGCGCAAGTGCGTCAAGTTAGTCTCAGCTTTGGGCAGCTGGTAGCAGTCAGGTAACTAAAATATGAAACAAAGTTTTCTTTATATAGCGTTCAAACTTACACAAAAATTTCTTTAGTATTACGGCAACTGCTGCAAGTATCGGAGCAGCTGGTATCCCGCAGGCAGGTCTGGTGACGATGGTGATGGTGCTGGATACGGTTCGACTTCCGGCTGACGATGTTTTCCTAGTTATCGCTGTCGATTGGTTGTTGTAAGCACTCGTCTTTGCTCATTCCCCATCAGTATACTTCGCCTAGTTTGTTCATTAAACTGATATTGGATTTATACGAAACGTTAATCGTTGAATTTGCAGAGATCGTTGCAGGACGACGGTGAACGTGGTGGGCGATTCCTTGGGAGCGGGAATTGTGAATTATTTAAGCAGAAACGAGCTGGCTTCGTTGCCACACAATACACAGACCCAGAACGGGGCGGATCATCATACCACAACTTCTATATGAGATGAAAATCGTATCGGTATTAATCGGTATTAATTGGTATTAATGGAGAAAATTTGAAAATTCTGGCAGGAACGATGAGCGTTCGCTTTTTTCAACACTTTGCTCGTTAAATTGCTGCACACTCCCACCGAACTTAAAATTTTACAGGTCGAAGACGAAGTTCAGTAAGCATAATAATTCTTCGAAAGCAACGATAACGCATAGTAGCACTTGTGTAACTACTATACCATAATCCGTTTTGTTCGTAGCAAGTTCGTAGAAATCAGTCTTCCATTATTCAAGAGGAGACTTCGATGATTCTTGTACGATAATGTTAGAAGAATTAGAGCGATATTTTTTTATATTTAACCGTACAGCTGCCAGATTCGTTCGATTTGCGTACAAAAAATAATCAAATAATCTGATCATGTTTTAATGGTCATATTTTCCGTTGATTTTATGTTAAGTTGAAAGGTCTAATTGAAATGGTACGAAACGACAGAGGGTTGAAGAATCTAGATCTGATTTTATCCAAGTTGGAACGTGGAAACACGCTGGGAACGTGATTTGTTCGATTGATTCATCATGTGCCATATACTTTAAACTGTTAGAAAGTACAATTGTCTAGCCTGGTGTTGTTAAGCTTCGAAATATTTCGATACTTTTAAATTTGTACGACCTCATTTCCTGAACACCATTTATTTATTCAAACGAATTTATCGGACATCACGCGAAAGCGTTATAAAAGTTAACGGTACAATGAACATATTACTGCCTAAGTGTTTTCTAATTTATTCTAAAAGTGTTCTTCTTTATTTTATTACTTCTGAACTCGTTTACGGCGAAATATCATTCTCTTCTCGCGAATCAACGAAGTTGTTATGCAAACATTTCATTTCAAATTGCATCTTTTCATGAATATAACTTTCTTACATATGTATACTTAGAAAATTCGATGGTACTTCAAAGAAATACAGAAATAGTGCGAGTACAGTTGAGATATATCAAATCCTATTGTAATATATGATTATTTTAGTCACACCGTTTGTGTTAACGATAGCTATATCGTATCAAGCTATCACTCGCATTTCGATCTTTGTCTTCCATTGTTACATTACGACCTATAATCTTTTTATCGATTTCTAAATTCTTAATGATACACCTATAAAATATTTCGAATCGAATTCAATTCCTTATAGATTTACACGCCTGTAAAAAGATTACGGAAAGATGCAGAAGAGATGTTGTTTCAAACTAGTTTCAAACTAGTACTATCTATAGAGAGCCAGTAAGAAGATTATTATGATATTCAATATACCTCACTGCACTAGACGAAAAAAGTGTTCAATTATTAACTAGAAAAGACATATTTTATTATCATCTGACGTAAAATAATCAAAGATGCATTATCACGTGTACTCTTTTGTGCAGTTACATTGGTGCATGCAGAGAATGTAACTGAATAGTCAATTTATATTTGTAATTTATTTACAACATTATATCGTATGTGGGAATCATTTAATTGACTCAAGAGACGATTAAGTATATTACACTCTTTTTTCCTTTTTGCATATTTAACGCCATTTTTTTAATGACAATTAAAATAAGAATGTCAACATGATATTTTATTATAAAATAAATTCGTAAATTATTTAAAAGACCTAATCAATGTGGATACGTACTAACTTTTTAATCGTAAAAGAAATTGTGTATAAAGAGAAAGGATAACCATGATTTAATAAACATTCAGGAAAAATTGAATTGCTCTTCAGTATCATTATTTAGGAAGGAAATCAAGTTACAATGCATGTTTAATATTAAGGTATGATTCAAAACTAATAATCGTATTATCGTAATTAATCCCGTGAATCGATATACAGTTACACCTTATAATCAAATTCTATTAGCAGAATTTATGTACCTGTACGTAATTAAGTATTTGCCATAGTTGCTTAAAAATATACTGTATAATATTTATTTGTACAATAAATGTACAAACTGACGTAACAATAAAGTTATTGCTTATTTCTAAACAAAGTTTAGAAAAAAGCATCGAAAAAAGAAAATATACATATTTTTTATACTTAATATTTGAATTGCTTCTCCTTCGTTGCATGGGTTAATTCAAGATGTAAAATAATTCATTAAAATAATTACTGAAAATTATTTATTTCAATCGTAATTCTATCTGTGCATAATATAACATTTTTTTGGTTTTATCAATTACATTTCGATTTGCGTTGTCATGAATAATATTAAGTGGCAGTTGCAGAAAAATAAGTGTATATTTAGGATGTTAAAAATCTGTAATATGTATTAAAAAGAATCTTAGAATAATATTAAATGTACGTAAGAAAACAATAGTATTGCAAGGAATTCTATCACATTTTAAACATAATTTATGGTCACCTACATATTTCTATTGTCTTGTTTGCAAAATGGATATGCAGGACTGATTCATAGTGTAGATCACTGATTGGTTTTATTATAAGCTGATACATTATTTGCATTAAAAGGAAACATATAAAAGATAAAAGATATTTTTGTCACATATTTAAAAACTATAATGCATAATAACGTAATATGACTAGATAAAATGCACTTTATAATAATACTTTCAAATAATAGCATATAAAAATGCAGAAATAAGAATAACTTCGATAAAACAACAATTTTGATATTTTTTCCATTATCATCTATATATAGTCGTAGATATATTTATAGATATAATAACAAACATTACTAAATTTGCTATGCAAATATAGAAGTTTAATTTTATTTCTTTGTCAAAGTAAGATCATGTTACATTCGCTTTGTTTTAGTCATAGATAGATAGAAATCAATTCATTATTTAATGCCAATGATTAGCGATCACTGAATTGTCTGAATTTCTATTAAGGATAAAAAGAACTTATGATAGCATTAATTATATAAAATTTGTATAGCTGATGTTTGGTGACCCTATAAAATGAAGCATGTTTTCGTGATACGATTTTCAGACTGTCATCCCTTTCTCGATTATTTAAGAAGAAAAGTATGATAGTAGATCAAATCGCAAAATACATATTTATAAAGTCTTAAAATTTTAAACAGGCGTTGTTATGTACATAATATAAACAATTCGCTATATTATTTACAAAATTAAAATAGTTCACAAGATTTCGCGTTAATACTAAACATCTATAAATCACAATTGTCATCGATTTCGACAGTGTGTAAAATATTTTTCGTACCACGATAATAAATTGTGCTCAATTGTGTGAAAATTTCAATATAGAGAATAACTTCCGATTCACCTTTTCTTAAAACAACTTTTAATATTTAATTTAGAGAAATTCCTTGTATCCATGAACTTAGATCACTTGTGTCTTCGCAACTGAGACTCAATGAATTCTTTTCGTTCTTTCTCGACTCCAAAAGTGTTTGCGCAGCGGTCCGACCGGTTAAATACGCCCCGTGTACCGTACTATAAAAGGAAGAATGCGTATGTTCACCTGCAAACGCTATTACTATTTTCGAAGGATCATCTTCTTGTAATATAGGCTCAGCTAAACGATTAATGTCTAATTGACTTGCGCCAACAGCCATAGCAGTGTAGGAACCACGCGTATATGGTTGTGAATGCCACGAGGTGCACAAACAATTTTTTGGTGCTGGTACAAATGGATCGTTAAGAAATCTCCTTAATATTGATGTGCATACTTCTGCTACTTCCGCTCCACTTAATTTCTCCATGTATTCAGCAGCTTTTCCTGATATCCAACCCAGTAATAGAGTTTCCGAAATTTTCGTAAAAGAATAGATCTTTCTGAACCATGTTTTACTGATGTCCTGCTTTTCTTCCTCTGACAGTCCTCTATCATCCCATAGGAGCATTACTTCTGACACACCAGGATTTAAAAATGGTCTTTCATATTCTAAAAATATTTTATCTACACAACCAAATAAAAGTCTATCTATGGCTTCAAGTTTGTCATTTGGTAAAGGTGGTTCAAATATATCATTAGCTTTTTCCTTAAGTACTCCTAGTGGCAATGTACAAATCACATGTTCAGCTAATATTGTTTTTCCATTTTCACATTGTATTTCGATAGATGAATTTGTATTAGAACAGTTATTAGAATTTTCATTGTCCATGCATTTGTTTCTTTGCCACCTATAATTAATATATTTATGTGAGAATCCATAGCATAAATTTAACATTGAAAAGAAACCAATTTCAAGCTATGTTTACCTAATCTTATTGACAACATGTTTGGTTAGAATGGTGCTCTTTGGTATGTGTTTTGAAACTGGTTCTAATATAGCACTGTATCCATTTGGAAGACTAATATTTCCACCTTGAAGTTCAGCATAAGATCCCATTTCCAACAAATCAACATCTTCCATGCTATCACAGCCAGTAATACAAGTTTCTCTTTTGAGTAAACAATCAAACAATAACTGTCTGATTTTTCTTTCTTCAGATGGCAAGTTTGATAAATAAATTTCAGTCTCTAATGACACATGTGCTCCAACATTGTTTATTCCATCTGGGGGGCTATAAGTACTTAAGAAATATTCCTCGCATCTTCTTAAAAAACACACATAAGCTTCATAAATTTCTTGCAAAACTGGAAAAGGCAATTGTTTCCCATCTTCCATAGCAGCTACAACTTTGTGAGGCCTTGGTACATGTACTATATCTATTAATCCATTTGCCATAGCTAATTCAAACATTGGATTCCCTAGGACACCATGGATCCAATTTGCTCCTAATTCTACTTTTTCATTGCCTGTATTAAAGTGCATGGGTATTTAAATTTCAAAAGTTTTTATATAATTTTTTCCATAAGAAATTAAAATTCATATGTACACATATATACAAATTTATATTTTTGTTTTATCTTTTAACAAGAATCTATCTTTTAATGGCAGTGCCATTAAAGTCCTAACCAAAGTATAAATGCATAGATCATCAAACTCTTAATACCTTTTGTACTTCATCTATTTTTTGCATGTTTATCAAAAAATAATTTGTACAAAATACAAATGTAATGGTACAATCTTCAATTTATATTTTCTATGATTGCAACAATGATTGAATATTATAAATACATAATATAAGAAAATAACAATTCATGTACATATTATAATGTAACAATCATATTGAGAAGATAGGTAAATCGGTCGATTAAAATCAAAAGTAAAGACCAAGAATCGAAATACTTATTGATTGAAAAAGTTCTAAAATAGGTTAAGTAGAAACTCACCGATTTTGGTAGCGATTATACGCCCACCTATGCGACCTCGTGCTTCGACAATCAAAAAATCGGTCTCTTGATTCTTCAGTAAATGATTTGCAGCTGATAATCCAGCCATTCCAGCTCCGACGATTAAAATGTTACACTTAATTTTATCATCCTCTGTCTTCGTAGATTCCGCCATGATCATATCATATCAATTGTCAACGGCAAAATTTACATAGCTTATTAATATTTATTTAAAAGGAAAGACAGTTAAGAAAAAACGTCCTTGCTCATGTTGATTCGACCATTATACTTCCTAGCATTGTCATTTAAGAATATTTCGTTAAAATCTATTCAAAATTTTTTGACGTTTTCCATTTTAACGTACATCCAAAATACCGCAAACCACAGACCGCAACATATAAATCAGAGAGGAAATTGAGAATGCTCTCGCTTATGATCCTGGTTATTCCTGAACTAGTGCTGCGCCATACGGTCAAACAGTGAAGGAAACTAGAGTTAGCATATACAAGAACCTATGTATTTAAGCTTAAACTTAGGGATCTGTCCTATATGCTTGTACACTAGCATTATAACATAATATTTTTTCAACCACATATCCTTTTTCCTTAATACGTACGATGGTGTTTGTTAAGACGAATTCAACAACCTTGTATATGAGATCATATATTTTCATTTATAACAAATCAAAAATAAAAAAGTTCGAGTTTTGAGTTAAAAGTCTTAGCTTATCGCGGTCCTATTTGTTGATCGCTTCGATTCTCAGTCCTTTTTTCTCTTTCACTCGTATTATCATTTCCTACGTTCGACACGTCTAAGATCTCAATTTCGAGAAATAGAATCGTTTCTACATCTCCATTATCGCAACACTTAGATCTCGATTTTTGTGCAAAAAAATCAAATGTTTTCTGTATTATCACAAAACGCAATATTTGAGAAAGAATTGCTGTAAGAAAATACTAAAGGCGAATTCAAAGCAGTTACGTTTACAGCACGTTCTGTAGAATCGGAAATACTAAATTTGCGTGGTTCTACTTCGACGTCCGCTTACGTTGACGATTGTATAAATAACACTTGAAAAAACCAGGCGTCGCAGTTACAAAACGTCAGAGCCAGCTGGCCCATGACATCATACGGGGGAAGGCTTAATTTATGGCACTCTCAAGTGTTGACGCTTCTTTCCACAGACTAGGGTGACGAACGCCATGCAACTGTCTGGAGGAGGTTCTTGTAGCATGGAATTCAATAGGTTCTTGTCTATGCTAAATTACGGTCAAACAGTACATATCCCTAATTTTATAGGTTCTTGTATATGCTAATTTTAGTTAAATTCAGCACTTGGCCACATGGAGCAGCACCTGTACTATGAGACAATTAGAACTACGAGCGTGAGCACTCTCATTTCCTCTCTGATATTAACAGGGTAGATCCCTAACTGTAAGCTTAAATACATAAGTTCTTGTATATGTTAAATTATGACCAAACAGAGCAGATCCCTAATTTTATAGGTTCTTATATATGTTAATTTTAGTTAAACTCAGCACTTGACCACATAGCGCAGTACCTGTACTGTGAAGTAATTAAAACTACAGGCGTGAGCATTCTCATTTCGTCTTTAATGTTAATAAATCGTTTACCCCACTACTACTCTTCCGAATATAGATTTCACGAGCGATCTCCATATACCCCTGATCGAGAACCGAGGAAGTCTTCAAATTGAACCACATTACACACCTACGGAGCGCACATCTCCGCCTTGGTGTAAATTATATGAAATATCAGTGATTCACGGTATGTAACAAATAATGTAGCTATTCATTGATAAAAGAGCATATATGGTAACATTTGAAGGGAGGATTCACGATAAAGTGAATCTTGACTTTCCAAAATATGCTTTGAACTCGAGTCCGACGGACAACTAGCAACATCGCTCGTACAGCGCGCGATGTATGCCAAGAGTGGGGCCACACGTAAACATACAAATAGCGACATCCACAAGAAAATTCAAGAACTCAAATCACTCATGAATCACTTTATTCGATCATAGATTCTTAACAATTCTTTCATTTTATCATTCTTCTCGCTTTCTATATAAATATCTCGATAATTTCAAGCCAAAACAAATGGAAATTTTCTCTCAATTCTATATATCTGTTTGTATTTACCTTTCTCTAGTAAGGCTGTGTCTCGCTTTTGCGCATAGCTGAATTTTCTTGTTTCGAACATCTTGTAAGATGGCGCTTCATATCTAAACGTTATGAGAACTGTCAATTCTTGCATCTACAAATCCAAACTACAAATGTCAAATCAACGAAAGTAAACAGTAACATTTTTTTCTACTTTCGTTTTCTGCAAACGGTAAGTATCGTATTAAAATTATTTTACTTAGTATGCTGTCGATCGCGTGAATACATGTAAATGTTCCTGAAAAATTGGAACTTGGATTTTCTTACAAATTTACATTTATTCGAAGATTGCCATCAATATCAGCAACATTGATTGTAATTAATTTATTTCTTTAAATTGATATAGATAAAGTTCATGTTTTAGGATGTAGAGGCAATATCCTTAATGTGATTTTTATGTACTTAATACTACATATATTGAAGAAAAATGTCAGACGAAGAAGATACTACAATACTGTTAAACAGTGCAAATAAAACTACCGAAACATCTATAAGCAAAGTCCCAAATGATTATCAATGTTTACCACCGAAAAATTTAAGGAAACCACTTCCTAAACCAAACGACAACTTAACACCATTGACATCAGGAAATAAAAATATTTTTGTTTCCATGGTAGCAATTTTTGCAGGTATTGCTTTTGGAAGTGATATGGGTATTGCAAAACCTATAGCTCCTTTGATCAAACATGAATTAAATTTGAATTGCTTTGAAAAGGATTTTGTTATTAGTATTTGGTTCATTGGAGCTCTTATTGGTGGTTTAATGGGTGGTAAGTGTAAATAAATTTCTAAAAAATATAGAAATATAAAAATTAATAAAATGGATAGTACTAACGACACAATACTTTATAGGTTTCTTAATCGATACATTCGGTCGACGTTGGACAATGATATCAACGCTCGTTTTTCTAACTTTTGGCGCCACATTATCAGCTTTGGCAAATCATTATATCTTGTTACTTGTCGCTCGGATAATTTGCGGATATTCTGGATCTGTTTCAGCAATAGCTCACTGCATATATATGGCAGAAGTATCCGAGCCAAATAAACGCGGATATAATATAATGTTATATCACTTGGGCACAGCTACTGGATTCTTGGTTTCAGTCATTGCTGCTGCTATAAAAAATATAGACTATCAGTGGCGATTTTCCATTGGTATAACAGCTGTTCCTGCTTTAGCTGCATGTATAGTAACCATTATATTTCTTCAACGATCTCCCCCATTCTTACTTTATAAAAGAATGGCAAACGTTTCAAAGACATCGTCCAAAAAAGCTTGGTATACGATTTTTGAGACTTTAACGATCATGGCTTTCTTACTGATATTGCAACAAGGTACTGGAAAACGACAAGTTTTGCATTATGCACCAAGATTGTTTGCATTATTAGGCATTTGCTCTAGTAAGTATTACAATCATATATTCTTTTTTTCTATTTTTTCTTTTTTTTTGTTTTTACGTGAACATTTCTTGCTTTATTCGTTTCACAGACGTTGCAGAAGTCACAGCTTTAATATCCCTTGGCATCGTGAAGGTATTTAGTACGATGTTATCTCTGGTTATAGTAGAAAGATGTGGACGTCGAACAGCTCTAATTACATCGGCAACTATTTGTATGACAACAATATCATTATTGTCTTTACTTGCTACGATAGACAGGGGCGACGACAATTTAGATGTTGTAAATAACCATTGCAAGAATCATCATAACGAAGAAGTTAAAATTCATTCGATTTTACCTACTGGATCACCACCACCGTTCCCTTTATTGCCGACTCCATTAGCTATAGTCCCACCCAGCCCGGAAACCTGGACGCAAATTAAAGCATCTTGCGAAGTATATTTCTTTTATCTGGTATATTTACGATTGTTAAAAGAATTCAATAGAATTGTTTTTATTTTATTGCAGACACAGAATATTGCTGTTTCTGAAGGTCTAACAGGTGGTTTACGTATTTTAGCAGTAATAACATTACTCGTATATGAAGCAGCATATGCTTTAGGACTTGGACCAGTACCACTTTTAAATCTTACAGAAGTTTTCCCTGCAGCTATACGGGGGAGATGTATTAGTTTCGTTTCTATTGTAATATGGATAACACATATTATTGCCACGGAATCCGTCAGTGCTATGATCAGTAAGTTTCCTTCAACTTTTCTCTTTCATGTATTTTAAACAATATGTAATAAACAATATTTCTTATTCAACATATGCATATAATTGTTCTTCTTTCAGGATCATTGACATTAGCCGGATCCTATTTGTTTTATAGTTTCATGTGCCTCGTTACAATATTTTATGTTTTTTTATTCATTCCCGAAACAAAAGGTAAGTCTCTACATCAGATTGCACAAGAATTACGGAAAATTTCTCTCGGAACACGTATATGTAATAATTTACGTAGTTTACCGCTCATTTGTCATATTCAGTGGATTAGAAAATATGACGAAAATGCGAGTAACGGGCAAAGTACCCTAATTTGAAAATAAAATTCCGACTATCGAAGTATTGGATTATCTTAAAAGTTTCCCGTAGTTTTTAATTATCAGGTTCAACATCATTTGTAGGTCACAGAGAGTCAATAAACTTGTTTTATAATTGTTATTGCTGTTTTGTAATTGATCGTTTCAAAGTCTTTTCAAAGAGATTTCAATAACATTACGGTCATTCAAAGTGAACAGCTTAAAAACTACAACAAGTTTCAGGATAATCCAATAATTACATGTAATCCCTATGTGTCTACGAAAGTATTCCAAATATTATTAATTTCATCTCGTTTTGCAAAGTCGTAACTCTTCTATAAAGTATTGTGTTCAACAAATATTGCATAAAAGTAACACACACGTATTTCAATAAAATTTTCTTAACTACAGATTATTACAGAACATATCACACAAATGTAATAAAGAATATCGAAATATGTAAAACATTTTCGATGCGAAAGACTGACTAGTTTTTGAATTTCAACTGTTCATCTTTTTTCAATTTATTAAGTAAAAGTACCTAAGTTATAATTTTTTTCATTATTTATACATGTTTTATGTGTTTTATTATAATTTTTAATGTTATTCAATGACACTTTTTATAATACTCACTTCTATGAAAAGTTTAATTGAGAAGGTGTGATTAGTAATCAAGTATTAGACTAGATATGTTGAGAATTAGATATTTTATAGTGTAACAACAGATCAAATTATGTTTAGAAATGCGTAGCTTAGAAATTTCAATAAGGAAATGTATATGTTATATAATATATACCACCTCATATTAAGAATAGTCATCTTTTTTATTATACGTATCGCTACGCGTATAGAATTCTTCAAATATCAATTTTATAATGTTCATTTGGGTGTTCATTGCGATTTCTCTACGTATAACAATAACGTGTAATGTTCTTCGGTGCCATTTAAAATAAATATCACTATGTAAAAAATCTTTTATTATACATAACATTGCTGTATATAAAAATAATTTTCATATGTATAATTATTGCAGATTTACAATATTGTAAAATGTAATATTGTACTTGGCAATGATACAGTTGGTTTACGTACTTAATAAAATGTATAGAAAATATAACTGTTTTTCCTTACACGTAAAAATGATGTTACTCTGAACAGTAACTTATTCCAATTTTATGAAAATATTAATGTGCATTACTTTACATCATTCAGTCGACTTGTAAACCTTAAAAACATTTTCGTGTATTGCGTATTAAATTCGATTTCTGAATTATATGTATATACATTATTCTTATTTCCTCCTTTACTTCGATCGATTAAAATTAATCGCGCGGGAAAATGATATATTCTATGAAATAAAATTAAGTATCACTCTTGCAAAAACGTTTATCCTAACGAACAACAATTAAGTACGTTAATCGTATTAAATCACTATCGCAATCTTATTTTGGAACTATTAAAAATATTATTTATTCTATGTAACTAATCTTATGCAGGTTTTTTCACAGTAGATCCACTGAAAGACTTTCTTTTATTCCATGTTAATAATTTCGGCGGCGATAAAACTTGCTCCAAAAATATATGTCTTCTTTCTTTCAAATTTAAATCGCTACCGCACAAAGACTTATCGTTTTCGTAAATAAGGTCGATATTATCTCGATTTGAATGACACCTATCGTTCGAAGTGTTCTTTTCGTGACTTACTTTAAACGATGCGATAGGAGCTAAATTTTCTTTGTCGTACCTTGTACAATCGGATGACTTTTTTAAAATTACCGAGACATTTTTTTTCGATGCATCTAATTCCGAAGAGGCAGCGGATTGTCCAATTTTAATAGCATTATTCGGTGTAACAACGTAAACTAATTGCGACTTGGATTCAAATTTTTCTTTTAACAAAGAAAATTTTCTTTTCGGATAATTAATCGGTTTTTTACGTTTATCGTCAGATGGTTCTAATTTTTCTTCATTATTATTGGAATTCGACTTTGCCGATTGCATGCAAATATTTGGCATAGTGGCTGCCCGCGTAACATCCGTAGAATTCATATTCATGATATTAGAAGATACTGTCTCGGATAAATTATTATGTACAACCTTAACATTTTCAACAGGTACCAATGGACTCATTTCAACGTATAAATCGTTCTCTTTTGAATCAGATTCATCCTTTTGACGTGCGATAGAAGCTTGTTTTTGCAGCTTCGCTTTATTTCCTAAAATAGGTGAATCGGAAAGTATAGCATCTATCAAAGGCGTCTTCTTAATCGATTCTATCGTACAGTATTTAACTAAATCTTTGATAGTATCTATTTCGCGTTTACCTCGAACAATCGATTCTGATTCATCCAAGCAATTAATATAATTTCTGTTACACGTAGCGGAGTCATTTTTAAACAACGCTTTCGTCAGCTGCGCCTTCTTTATCAAATTTTTCGGATCAAAGTCTTCCCATTGACTACCCGTGGTATGATAGACATGCCTAGGAGAATTTTCCGCAGTATATTTCCTGATTTGATCTATCGTACTAACTAACGTACTAACCGAATCAGGACCGGGTTGGGTATATTCAAATTTTTCTTTCGTGGTAATTTCATCATGTTCCTCCAGGATGGTATCCAATGCGAACATTCCACCTTTATCATCTATTACCACCGGCTTCGCGATATACAAAGTGGGGTTTTGTTCGTCAATGTCAGAAATTCTTTTCGTAGACATATCCTCATTGTATGTCGTTTTTAACTCTCGAGAATCTATCAAATCATATGTAAGCGTGTCGAGATAATCGTCTTGCTTCAGAATTCCTCTTAATACCGAACTCGCGCAAGTCGTGTCGGAAAACTCAGAACTGTAAGTAGTGCCAGTAGTTGTACTTGTTAAAGTATCTCTTCTTCTGTCTCTGACAACGCTATCGTCATGGATGTAAGTTTCTATATCCGTATATCCTTTCCAACTACGAATGCACCACGGTGGTCTAGCCACACCAAGAGGACAAACATTCTCATAGTCGTGGATCGAGGTAACACAACTCATCGTTTCATCCCTCTGCTGCAACTCCTTCGTCAATTTTTCTGTTTCCTCTGTTGCAATTTTCTCACAAGTATCGTTAAAAATCGTTGGAGTTTCCAATCTCTCTCTTAACAATGTAATACTGTTAATATCCTCGCAAATATTACCACGAGAACATTCTTCTAATTTGTCGCGTTTCGTACTTACGTCCGGTACCAAATTTCTATTGGTCACAACCTTTTCCTGGACATCGTTCTCCATTTCAAGGATAAGCTGATTTGAGAAACAGATACCTCGCCTTTTTTGCAATGGAAGACAAGAATTTGGATCTTTTGATGAAACATCTTTGTCTATATCTAATCCATGGGTCGTTGGCAAACAAATACCTCTGCGTTTCTGGCGATGAATATCTTTCTCATTGGAATCGTTACAATCGTTTTGAATTTCAAGATATTCGCAGGTATTGTCACCAGTTACGGAAAATGTATTTTTTTGTAAGCCGCTCGACGACATATTTTCGTCTTTCGAAATGTTGTGCGCCGACTCGCACTCCGAAATAAGGCAAATAGCAGTTGTTACTGGTTCGCTTTCAATTTGACAGATTTGATTAATAATACCATTTTCTGTACATTCCGAATTTTGTACGATATTAGTTAATAAATACTGTTTATCCGTGGTGATTTCCTCGGAAGTAGCCCTTGGAGAATGATCAATAGAACAGGAGGACGACGCGAATGAATTGGGATAATACTGTTTGAAAGATCTAGGGGTGACAGCTTTGTTGGTTACGGTATTAGAGCTTTCATCGGTAGCTTTAGATATACCTCCGATTTTTGATGGGTGAAATTTTCCATAGTAAAACAACATGCTCGTCAAGCCGATAATCATTCCTCCAATTATTAAACCTGTCATTATCGCTATTTCTTCAGCTTTTATCGCATCTTTAAAACATAATACAAACACGATTAAAAAGATTATGTTTTCTATTACAATGACAGAGTAAAATACGAATACTCTATACCGAGATTTGCCTACGCGTAAATTAAAAAAATCGAAGCAATAAATAAATCCTATAATACAATTATAAATACGCTCTTCCCATACAGTTGGGCAAAAGTCTGTGTTTTGGAGAAGTACCCAAATGGTCATAAAAAGCCAGTGGAATCCTGTAACATTCAGAGTGGAACACGAACTATGTGAAAGACATGAGTTTATTTTGAGCAATCTTAATAGTTCGCTCTCATACTTACCAAGAAACAATAAAGACCACTCTTTTAAACAAATTACTGTTAAAACCAAAACAGCTATTCGGGATATCAGCATTCCAGCTCGCCAAAGACCTTGAAGAGTCAGTACTATCCATGTTGCTTCATTATGATCAGGATTTATTTTGTGCATAGCTTTTGTATATGTACTTATAGCCCAGCTCAATGAACAAAAGGAGACTACAGCGGATAAACCTATTTAATTATTTATTTTAAAATGTATTAAACATTGTTGATTTTTTTATTTTTAAGATAATTATCATTTGTATTTGCTCAAAGCTTTTAGTCAGTGACAGTGACAGTGGCAGTTATATTATTTTTAGCACTACAAACACCCACCCTACTGGGAGAAGAGAACATTATTTTTAAAGTTTCAGTGCTGTAAGTTTCCAAATAGAATGCTTAAATAGTAACTGTATAATTGGTTTCTAATAGCGAAACATCTTAGAGTCTACAAGAAGATAGAATACTGACAATTATATCTATGCCACTGCCTTTGTTATCTATGGGGGCGGGTCAAAGGATGTGAAGATATGCAGCCATACAATATTAGTTTCTCTTCAAGTTCTTTAAATTCTAATACCTCTGTGTCTCAAAAGTATTATTATTTTAAACAACAGTAGCACATTTATATTATTTGAAAGTGAAATATATGTATGTTTTACTAACATGTTCTCAGGACTACAAGTGAGTACTATTATCTATTTAATATAAATATTAAAATAATAAGCAGCTTATATTATATATGAACTATTTTTCTACAGAGACAACTTATACTATTAAAGTTAGTTATGATATTTGTTATATTATTTATGTTGTTTATATTATTATTAAGTTTGCTATGTAATTCATATTTACATGCAAGCAAACATGTAAAAATTGCAAATTATATCAGCAATGAAAATTATAAGCATAGTAATCCAATAAGCAATAAATCTACCATAGCCACGTTTTCAATAGAAGAGATGAGGAATATAAGAATGCAATTAAATTCTAGAAGAAATGAATTAGAACAATATTGTAAAATCATTGGTAGAACAAGCTCAAACTTAGACAATGTATTATCGAATATGATTATTGATACGTGAGTATTACAGAATTTACTGCATTGTAAATTGCATATTACATTGTAAAGTGTAAATTTATTGAATTTATATTCCACAGAACACATGGATTATCATGGTGTCCTATATATAAAGCAGCAAGTTCTACTTGGATGAAGCACTTTGCTACACTTGGAGGTGTATTAACAGAATCAGCTATGGAATTGATTCGCAAAAATATTTTGCAGATTAATACTATTGTTAGAAAAGCATTTCCACGTGATCGAGATGTTAAAAAAGTGTATCAAGTATGTAATATACAAAGAATACAAAGTAACAAAATATAATATACAAATATTTGAATGCCAAACATTCTTGTTGCAGAAGTTAAATACAACAACGAAATTTCTAATAGTGCGTCATCCATTTGAACGTTTAGTATCTGCATATAGGGATAAATTAGAACATATAGAAGGAAGAGATTATTATTATAGAAGATTTGGACGTCATATAGCACACAAATACCATCGCTATAGGAAACCAAATGAAACAAAATTAGAACCCACGTTTACTGAATTTCTTCGATTTATAGTGGAAGAAAAATATTTTGATGAACATTGGGCACCATTTATCGATACTTGTGAACCTTGTTTAATTCAGTATAATTACATTTTAAAATTTGATACTTTTGATAGAGATCAAAAGTTCTTAATACAAGAATTAGGTTTAAATGAATACCTGTATGAAAAAAATGACTTGAAAAATATAAATCCACGTGGAGTTACAACTACTACTTTAGTTAAACAATACATGCAAAATGTTCCTAGATCATTGCTCGATGAAATTAACAAAGTTTATGAAAATGATTTTAAACTTTTTTCCTATTTACCCATATAATATCTCAAGATATTTAACAGTAACAGTAGAAACGAAAGCATAATAAATCTAAAAGTTACATTTAATTCTTTTCAATATAATTTAAGCAATAATAATCTCTGCCATAGAATTAACAGTTTTTAAATTTTTTGGATTAAGATAACTGTTTTATTTGTTCTTACTTGTCCATAATGGTGTATAACGTAATACTGCCATGATATACAGTTGCAATATTAATTGTGGAGCAGCCCCCATAAATGACTCAAATAAATGCAACATACATATATCACTTTCCTGTCTATATACCCAATTTTTATCCTTCACAAATCGTTTGTTCCTTAATGAATATATTGTGGAGTAAAGTAAAATTAAATACCTAAAAATAAAATTATTCACCCTATCAGAAAAAACAACTAACTGCTGGCTGATAAAAACAAACTTAACACAATACCTGTGTAATACTCCCAAGAATAAAAAATGTAATAACCAATGTATGTTCTTAATGGAACCATCGCTGTGATACCATCTCAGACTAAATATTTGAATAACACCTGCAGGTAAAATTGTAAAGCTCAAAGCAAAGCATCCCCAAACAAACTCCCCTTGTAAAAAGTATTCCATAAATGCAATACTATCTATAACAAAAATTTTGTTTCATGGTAACTATTAATATTTTTTATGTGTATATCAAAATATTAATCATATCTTCTATCACTTTTATTTTATTGTTTCAAAAAACACAACTTCATTTTTATGTTTCGAATGTATATATTTTTCACTTATGTAAAAATTAAAAAAATTTTAGTTATCATGTGATATAAATGATTTTAGGGAAGATCATTCAGTCCAAGCTTATACTCATTATATACTACACCCCAAGTATAAAAGAAATATACAGAACTTATAGATAATTTTAAGATGTAATTTTTATCTTACATTGTTATAATTATGTCATTAAAAAAATATATACAAGTACAATGAATATGTACTAAATTATTGCAATTGTAATATTCAGGTTTAAATATAGAGACCGTATTAAACATACATCGATTCAATAATTATCCTTTATACCTATTGAAATATATTCTTTAATAAATTGTACTATTTTTCATAGAAAGAAAGGCATATCATTAGAAGGAATACGGAGTAAACATTCATTCTTTGTTCACCTGTTGCTATATCGATGAAAAAAAAACTGACAGAAGTTAAGTAGTAAAATAAGTCTAACAATCTAAATTGATAACATTCTATTTCCCTGTGTAATGTTATTATCGATACATTTTTTTTCACAGTTTCATAGCACGAAACATTATCATGTTTTAACTCTGCCGCCGCCATCTTCCCGGCCATTCTTGATTTAATTTTACACAACAAATGAAACGCGTTCCGAAATCAGCCACATACTTTCCACTTTTTCTTTGCTTAAAATTCTTTATGTCATTAAGTACGGTATATTTTAAGTTATTAAGTATCTTTTCAAGTATGTTATCAAGTTATTCCTTCGAAAAACAGAATTGAATATGCAGAGTTAGCTTGATTCATCGAAGGAAAATCATGGACATATACAGGCATAAATTTTACAACACATTGCACGCAAAACCTGCATATACACACACGCAGGCGCATATAATATCTACGATTTTCAACATGTCGGTGAAATAAAATATGGCGAGTATTTGATGACTAGACGTATACGTACGATCTGGTGCTAGTTGCTTTTTGCTGACATTTTCACAAAATAAATGTTCTTCTGAGAATATGCCCATAGTTTAATTTTCAACGTAAATTGTACCGCAATATAAATCGAGAAAAGTAGTAATTATTGTACATCTTAACCTTATAGAGCAACAAAATTTTTAACTTTATATAAATTAGAATTTTGAACAAAACCGGCGATGCCATTAATTTTGAAATCATATTAACTATTGTCGAGAATACAAAGATAAATAACGATATTTTTCAATTATTAAGAAATGATACATTTCTACAAAATATTTATGTTTGGAATATATCAGAAAGGCTTGTGAATCATTGAGTAAAACTGTCATCAACTTTGCCACATTGTAAGTACTGAAAAAATTATTGCTTATTCTCAAATATATTCAATCATAAAAAAAACTGTTAATTGGTATTGTTATTTTTTTTTCAAAAGAAGGAATAGGAATGTTATGCTATTAAAAAGAAATCGAAACATCATGTACAGTTTTGAAGGAGATTACAGACGTAAGCCACAGCAAAATTTAGCAGGTGCAAGTAGAAGAGATGAGAAGTCAGTTCTGTTGCAGCATGCACAGTTAGAACGTTTAAAACGAGAACAACAACGTAAAAGACATAATGCAGCATTGAAGATTCAAGCACTTATACGTGGTTTTATAGTAAGGAAGCATATGAAAATAATTAAACGAAAAGAATTTGATGAAGAACAACAAATAAGTAGTCGTAGAAATTTAAATTTAGATGAGTTAACAATATATTTCCAAAAGTTATTGTTCTTTTATAATCACACCTTGGATGCTAGCAGACTAGTTTGGATACTTCAACATTTTCTGAAACACCAACAAGAAATCAAACAGAAATGCGTGAATTGTCCAGAATGGCTATGGAGATTAAGGTAGGTTGTACAGCAAAAAACACGACATAATAAGTGTCGCCTATTGTTTAAAAATGTGAATAAAATGTATGTCATATATACAGATGGATTCTTCGCATGTGTATGCAACATAACTCAGAAGCTTTAATGAATGGAGCTTATTCATTGGCTATACCATTAAGAGCATTAGAAACATTTACAAGTCGAGAAGATGCAGAAAAAATCCTACATGAAAATAGTTATAGATATCTAGGAAATATCTTTATTTATTTGATAAAACATAAATATTTTGATCAATTAAGAAAATTAATAGATAATAAAGTCCCATCTATGTTAGAACCAGCCTCTGTTGCACCAACACCAATTTCAAAATGTTTACTGGACATGATTAAACGACCATTAGATTTAATTTCTTTTTTAGAACATGAAGACAATTTCTCTATGCTTGTTTTACAAGAACTTTGTAAAAGTATATTATCTTCTAAAATATCTGATCCAATAAGAATGTTTATCATTCCATCATTATCCGAATTTGTAGAGTTTCCATATAATCAACTAATAAAATGTATCGATAGAATCGAACTAGAACCAACAATAAGTTTACTTTATTCCATTTTATCTCTGGAATCAAATCGAATTTGTAAGTATACAAAATAATCGACAGTACAATTAACGAAAATAGAAAAGAACATTAATTAATGAAATTTCCTCTTTATTACAGCCACATGCAAATCTAAAGATGTTGTTATTAATTATTTACAAGTTCTTGCATCTATGAGTTCAACTATAATACCATTAACTGTTGAAGAAAACATAGAACAAGGAAGTGATTCGGACTCTGAATCTACTGCAAATATGATTGATCAGGATCAAGCCGATATTTTACACGAATGTATAGAAATGCTGAATGAAGAGCAACGTGTTCACGGAATACTCTTAGCAGTAGATCGAAGCAAAGATCCAGCTGTATTGCAACCATTGTGCCAACTCTGTCACCATTTGCTAATTACTGACAAATTAGCCATTCATAAGTATAAACTATTATATATGCTCGCTTTTAAGCCAGCATTTTTAAAGAATTTATGGTCTGCTCTATTATCGGCTTGTCAAATGTCCCTATTTGGTGGAGCAACCCCTCTCTTACAAATTATATCACGGGGAATTGGTCTTTCTACGGAAGATACGAAAAAAATAGTTCCATTGTTAGCCGTATTTTGTTCACTATTTAGTTTACTTATAGCAACGTTGCACGACACGGAATTTTTTATTCAAGATCAATCTTTAGACGTTAACGGACAACAAACGATGCCGTTTACTACTTCAGAACTGGTATTGCTGTCAAGTCATTTAAAAGGCGTTTGCTTAGGTTTGGTAGAGCTTGCATTTCCCGATAGTCGGCCGACCGTACGAGACGATTATAAGAGAGCTGTTCTTGGTCCTTCATGTTCTCTGCAAAACCAACAGGACACGCAAATGTGGACGCATTTGTTCAAAGTAACAGTCGGTTTATTACGCCAGCTGCACATGCGAGACTTAAGACAACAATTTTGTCCAGAAGGGCACTGGATAGCTTCGAATATTGTAATACCAATTGATAAACCTCAAGATTTCACATTTCGCAGACGTAGATTGAGAGGGTATATTCCCTTTCAAGGATTACGAGTGTTCACCCGAGAAGACTTAGAAGAAGGGCCACCTCTTTCCGCAAAGGAAGTTCGAACGTTGACACTCCTTCGCGAAATACCATTTGTTGTGCCGTTTAATAATCGAGTAGTGGCATTTCAATCGTTGATTTATCGAGATAAAACGGAACAACAAGGTGAACTGACGCACTTCATGCAAGGACCGTCGATACAAATATCGGTAAGAAGAAACTATCTCTACGAGGATGCGTTTGAGAAATTGTCACCGGAAAATGAGCCAGAATTGCGATTAAAAATGCGTGTACAGCTTTTTAATACAGCTGGTTTAGAAGAAGCTGGTGTAGACGGTGGTGGTCTGTTTAGAGAATTTTTATCGGAATTGTTAAAAACAAGCTTCGACCCTAACAGAGGCTTTTTCAGGCTTACCAAGGATAATATGCTGTATCCAAATCCTACAGTACAATTATTGGTTGACGATTTCCCGAAGCATTATTATTTTATCGGTAGAATTCTTGGAAAAGCTTTGTACGAGAATTTATTAGTCGAACTTCCGTTCGCAGAATTTTTTCTATCAAAGATCGTTGGACGTCAGTCAGACGTTGATGTTCATCATTTAGCTTCCTTAGATCCGATTATGTATAGGAACCTTTTGTACCTAAAAAGTTACAAAGGCGATGTTGCGGATCTTGGTTTGGATTTCACTGTATTATCGGATGAACTCGGTGAAAGACGAATCGATGAATTAAAACCAGGCGGTGCTAATATTCCTGTTACAAATCATAATCGTATCGAATATATTCATTTGATGGCCGATTATAAGTTAAATAAGCAGATTAGAGCGCAATGTTATGCATTCAAACAAGGTATAGGTAGTGTGATTCCCTTGGATTGGCTTCAAATGTTTAATAATAAGGAACTGCAAGTTTTGATATCGGGTGCACAAATCCCGGTCGATGTGAATGACTTAAAATTGCATACTAACTACACAGGAGGATATGCCCCTGATCATCCGACAATCATTGCATTTTGGAAAGTTGTTAATGAATTTAACGACCAGCAAAAAGGACAATTACTCAAATTCGTTACGAGCTGCAGTCGACCGCCTTTACTTGGATTTAAGGTACAAAGCGGTTATTTCTTTTTTGATGACTAATCGATAGGTACGTGTATGTGTATATAAATAGATGGATATACATATAAATATATGTTGATTTTTTTCTAGGAACTTGATCCGCCTTTTTGTATTCAACATGCCGGCAGTGTTGATCGCTTGCCGACTTCCAGTACCTGTATGAATCTGTTAAAGCTACCAGAATTTCCAGATGAGAAAACTCTACGCGAAAAACTTTTATATGCGATACAAGCTGGTGCAGGTTTCGAATTGAGTTAAGCTCAATTTTATTCTAATTTTAAGCAAATCCTTTTAGTTAAATCGATGATACCTGATTGTATATAAATTGTAAACGTAATTAACATTAAGCACGTATTTGAAAACAAACTACGAATGCAAAAGTTGTCATAATTCATTAATGGATAGGTGATTTGATGTTAATTAAGTGCTTTAAATATAATGTGTTTATTTATAACAGCGAGTAAGGACAAAACAGATTTCATTTGAGCCATTTTTTCGCCCGCCAGAGGGCAGAATAATTTGAGAAATCTTCGTCGGATCAGGCAATAAACACATAACATTGTAAGGAGGGGCCAATTAATTAGCGGTAACATCTATTAAGGAGATAACTACCAGTACAGTAAACGAACATGTATTGTTTGTAAAAATACGTTACATTATCCTACAGAATATATACCAACTTATGTGCATATATGTATACATCCATATATACGCACACATATATGCATATATACAAAACACACACACACACACAACACATATTTCATTTGTTATAACTTTTCTGCCCTTGGCCTATAACTGTAAATTGTGTATATTTTTTGTATTCCATCATAATTACCGGCAACTATATATCGATATTAAATATACATGAGAGAATAGAATATATGTATTTATGAATTCGTTAATTTAGTGTAAATAATAAAAAGTCCTGAAGCGTTATATCTACATTTATTACAAATATGTAATTTGAATTTTACAAATAGTGTTCTATGTTTTAATAAAGGTTGTACACAAATAGAGAATAGACTGTCTTAAAATATTAAAAATTTCAACTGAAATTTATTTAAATGAAACTTAATTACAATTAACTGCAAAATTAAATTATACATTAAGGACATTAAATCGTTCACCGGGTCATGTTTTCATACAGCACTCGTCCTTAGATATGTATCTATAAAAATGGTACACATATGTATTTAGTGTTAAAGCTTATGTCATTTGTGTAACATGGCGTCCAACGAGAGTAGCAATTTTCAAAAAGTTTTGGAGTTCAAAATTTATAAATGCTCCAGTTTTTCTTCATCCTATGTGCCAGAGTAAGTACTTTACTAGTATTTAAACGATTTTCCTTTGAATACATTTCGTAATTATAAAACAAAAATCAGTTATTACATGGTAATGATTCTCTAACCTAAAACGACGGTTATGTTGAACGATAAGAACCACTATATGTGAAATTATGAAATGAATATTTGCATTAATTACGCCGGATTTTTCGCCAAGTATTAAAATAATATTTTCTTTTTCTTTTTTTAGAAATATCCTTGTAGATAAACCATCGGATCAGACATCGCGCTGGTCTTCCGATATTGACACTTATCCACAGGTAAACATTGCTTAAGAATAACACGATTTATAATCAAAAGGTTGAAAACATTATTGCGAAATTTATAGAGATATTCAAATTACGAGTCTTTCTTCAATTACATCAAAAAAATATCTGTTATTTTATGTCGCTGAAACTAATATTTCATAATAAATGTGTACAATGGATAATTTGAATTTTTCAGTTTCTTATATTGAAATTGCGATTTCCCTCGATTGTGAAAACAATTACATTTGGTAAATACGAGAAAACACATGTATGTAACGTAAAAAAGTTCAAGATATATGGCAGTTTAGAGCCACAAAACATGATGGAACTTCTAGAAAAGTAAGTGTTGAATTTGCAATAGAAAGGAATAATTTTAGGTGTATTTACATATTGTTAATTTTTACTATCTTTTTCAGTGGTTTAAAAAATGATTCAATATCAGAAACTTTTGATTTGAAGCATGTATTAGGAAATGAAGAAAATTATTTTCCAGTTAGGTACATAAAGATTGTTCCATTGCAATCGTGGGGTCCTAGTTTTAATTTCTCTATTTGGCATGTACAACTAACTGGTACTGATGATGTTAACATTTTAAAACCTAGTATCGAATGGTTTAGTGCGGTAAATATATAACAATATTTAACTAAATGATAATGTTTCTTATGACAATATGTTTATGTTTTAAGTATTATACATACTTGTTCTGTACAAATATATTACAGTATCGGCAAAAAGAAGTTATAAGGCTGTGTATGAAACACTTTAGAAAGTTAGAGCAGTCCGAAATTGTAGAAACATTGCAAAGAGTTACTGGTGTTCCACTTGAAGACCCTACATTGACCAGATTATATGATTTATTGGTTACAAAAGGTGACCACTTACAAGCTGAATGCTTCATAAGTAATGCTGTAATGAGTGAGTATTTTTCTCCTTTATTTATTGTTTTATAATATTCTGACATAATCTTAGAAAGTAATATGATTTATAATACAGTGGGTCTTTTAAATGACTATATCAATGCTCAGACTTATAGAGCAGTTTGGACTAAGTTATCATTCAATGATGGTAAACCAGGAATGAGAGGAGGCCACCAAATGGTGCTTGATCCAACTGCAGAACTTCTATATCTTTTTGGGGGGTGGGATGGCAATCAAGACCTTTCAGATTTGTGGGTGTATAATATAGCTTCTAACAGATGGACCATTATATGTAAAGATACAGAAGCTGTGGTAAGTTGTCAAAAGAAAATCTATATTATTCTCGATAGAGAATTTAAATGTTAAATTATAGGGTGGTCCAAGCGCAAGATCTTGCCATAAAATGTGCCTTGACCCAGATCGCAGGCAACTGTTTACCCTTGGTAAATACTTGGATGCAGAATATAGAACGCCAGAAAATTTGAAAAGTGATTTTTTTGTATATGATATTGAATCGAACAAATGGACACAAATATCAGAAGATACGTTCGCCGTAGGAGGACCTCAATTAATTTTCGATCATCAAATGTCCATGGATGTTGAAAAACGGACAATTTACATATTTGGCGGTCGTGTTCTTGTATCTCCAACATGGTAAGTAAAACAACAGCTGCAATTGTATCGGTTGACGTTCTAATATGTTCATTTACAATCTACAGTTCCGAAGATCACGTTATGATGTCAAGTTCAACTGAACCTATTTTTTCTGGATTGTATTCTTATCATGTACCAACTGGTACCTGGAACAAACTTGCCTGCGACATTGCAAGACCATGTCCTAATGCACCAACTATTAGATCTAGAGCTGGTCATTCTATGTTGTTTCATCCTGTATGTATGCATAATATTGTACAATGTATATCATGGATGTAGTATAATTGAAAAATTTCATCTTCTTACAGGGGTTGCGGAGATTATATATTTTCGCAGGTCAGAGAGGTAAAGAGGATCTTAGCGATTTTTTTACGTACGAAGTTGATACAAATCACATTGAACACATATTTAACGATTTCGGTGCTAAAGATTCAAATCATGTTCCGGCCGCTGGATTTACACAAAGAGCCACTATCGACCCTGAATTGGGAGAAATATATGTTTTATCGGTTTGTATCATATAATTATTTTTGTTAATCATATCCTTAATACAAACAACACTCATTAACAGTAGTATTTGAATTCTTTTCTATTCCTATTTATTCAGGGCTTAAGTAAAGACAAAGGTAAAAGATTTGATAGTGTTCAAAATTCTTTTTGGGTGTACAGTATTAAGAACAACAAATGGTCTTGCATTTATCGAAATGACAATGTTGGAGAGAAATATTGGAGTAAAATGCAAGATTATGAACCATGTCCACGATATGCGCATCAATTGGTTTATGATCACGTAAAGAAGGTTTGTTGTATATTATTTATAAGAAATTGTTCTGTTCGTGCAGTATACAACAATAACGTTACGTAATATATTATTAGGTTCACTTTTTATTTGGAGGGAACCCTGGTAGATCCTGTCTTCCAAATTTACGTCTCAATGATTTTTGGCAATTAAAATTATGCAGACCGTCTCATGAACAAATCCTAAAGAGATGCAAGCTACTTATTAGAAAGCACAAGTTCAAAGAGCTAGCTTTGAACAATAGCGTCGAAGCACTCGAATATTTACAGACCAAAGTATCGGAAATTATTGATCATAACGATGTGGAACAAACGAAAGAGGTAGTAGCATTTTTTTAATCAGTAACGAATGAATACTGAATACTCCTTGCCAGTGTTGCCTTTTCAAATGTATGCATTTCTTCGTTACAGTTTCAATTGTTAACATCCCTTCTATTCAGAGAACAAAACTCCTTGTTAGGAGAAGCCACAAATTCAAATAGTTCAGACGCCGTATTAGGAAATTTAATTAACATGGATACATCGTCGTTATGTTATTCTACTACGCGTGATATTCATAGCTTGAGAACTGAATTATACGATAAACTGACAGAATTTTTTCCTGAGTCATCGACACAACCCCGTGCTAATTTGATCGATCTTTTACCATTGTGATCCAACAATAATTAAAATTTAATTAAGGATATTTCGAAATGTAAAGCAGAGAGATTCCTTTCATTTTCGTGTAAAGACATTTGCTATGATATCGAACGAATTTTATCTTTAAAAGAGGAACGTTATTTTTATAGCGTAATTCTTTGTATCATTTTAAAAGGAAAAGAATTCTCATAAAGCATGCAGCCTTCCCCTAACATATAAATACACAACTTCATTTCTTTTACATAAAGGATAACTTTTTTTGGGAAGAAAAAAAGAAAAAAGCATATATCGATATATATTTCACCGTGATGCACTTTAGCGAGGAGTTGAACTAACAAAAATTTATCCTTTACATTTTTTTCTTATTGAGTTTTCGTTTACATTGGACTGTTCTAGCTGTTTTTACTACATGTAAATTTGTTAGATTTATTTGTTAATTTTATTTCATAGAATGCGATTAATAAGTATCATAATTATTCACCCAAGTACTGTTACACATTGTTCAAATCGGTTCTCACTATTAACAAATCGGAATTATCTTGCCGATATATATTAACCGTGTGTCTACAAACAACTATCATTCTTAAAGCAATTAAAAATTGACTATTTTTTAAATTTCTTTTTTATCCAATGTGTATATACTGAAGGGATGCTTTACAAACTCGAACGAAAACTCGTTAAATGTTGTAACGTTAATGAGAAATTGCAACATAAGTGCAACAAATAGGTGACGCATTAAAAAATATGTATTCTTCTATTTTTATGGCTTCGCTTTGTTTGCCATTTAAAATATTTTATACAATGTATTGTTATTGAAGCATCATCTGTACATCATGCGAAATAGGTCAAACTAGCATTACCATTTATATTCGTAATAAGAATTTACTATACATATTTCACGATAAATGTTATAAAGCTTAGTATATAATAGTAAACTGTTATAAAGCATGGAGCTTTCTATGCATACTATGTATATCCGCAATATGTTTTATTATACTCTATGTTTGTATTATTGATACATCGCTATTTAAATAATCAGTTATCATGAAGAAGACGCGCCAGCATATTCGCTTGTGATAGAGTTGGTATAAAAAGCACTACCTTTGTTTTTGCGATCTTGTATATATTCTATGACCATAGGAAGTAATGGCTAAAGCCATCATTATTGTTAATCTTTTTGTATTATAAATGTTATTCAATGACATGCGCGGAACATCTTGTACATAGCATTGCTTTATCGGTGTATTTGTCTGAGCAATTATATCTGTAGCATTATAAGATATGAACAGCGAAAATGTGATTATAGTGAATGTTATTAATTATTCGAGATACATGTACGAGAAGCTATTTCTCTTAAGCGTATCTTTGTATATAACTTTGTGCGCTAGAGAATGTAACGATTGTACAATTCGGTTATAGGATAAGAAGTAGTGGATCCATACGACGAACATTAGAATAACATAACAAGGAGAAAAGATGCGAAATTTGTTTAAAAATATTTCATTGTTACAATCTTTCTCTGCGATTTTCAACGAAAACAGGACAAAATAATTTTTGGCAGGGAATCTGTTATAATTATTGGTTTAGTTAAGCGTGACTCTGGTATGTGTGCGCAGTACAAGTATCTTCGATGTTTATCAGCTATCGTCGAACTCTATTTTATACGCGATCGTGTAAGTTACGTTGGTATTCGAAGGTACGTTGCGTATACAAATGAAAAACATTACTTCCACGATGTTATGCATATATATCAAGATAGTAAATATCAGATTTGTCTCAGGATTTTATCTGATCGTTTTATTATAAAATTCGACAAGAACGTTGAGTAGAATTCTAAAGACGTGATATTCGAAGTTCTAGTCAACTAATATACGATTATGGGGGAAAAAAATAATCACCATTCGATATTTACAGATGAAACGATAAAAGTATAATTTATAATGATTAAGAATCATAATCATATTGTCATGTAATTTTTCTGGTTTCATCTTGTTCGTATACCCTATCCGTTTCTAGCGATAATTCGACGTTCCCTTTACTCGAAACAAAGACAATTATTTCAGAATTTTAGAGGATCAAACTGTCAACACGTGGTATAGACAAAGATTAGTGGGAAATCCTTTATTTATGGGCGGAGTACCTACTAAACGGAGAGATATCCGAAAATTTTGCCTTCTTTTTAGCATATCTTTACTATATTATTAATTTAACATATTATTTTCAACATGTATTTTTATTCTACTCGAACAAAGTATATGATATAATATATAACACGTGGACAGTTTGATCTTCAAATTTCATTTTCAAAAAGCACCTTTTACTTGTTTCTTATTTTCGATCATCTGTTCTATTTTTCTTTTTCGTACATTTAAATATAATCATTTCATTGCCAATGATTACGTGCATTTATTTGAAATCGTTATTGTTTTTTAAACAGTACTAATTGTAAGATAAAAACGAACTCGTGTCACATATGTGTACATATGAAATAAAAACGGTGAACTTTTTGCAAGAATTACTTAAGCGTAATAATTTGAATCGCTACATGAGCATTTATAATTTGCGATAAATAACTTCCGGCAAGTTCGAAAACAAGCGGCGATATTCAACGTCGATTTTCAATTCTACGGTTTGATAACCCATTCTCGCGTGGATGCGAGTACGAAAGGGAAATTTATTCAAAAAGAAGAAAAAAAAAAGAAACAAACGATCTAGAGAAAAAGTTAAAGATGCCAGACACGGAAGAAGAGGGAAGAATAATATGCGAAGTAACCGCAACATCTGACACCAAATTTTGCTGCGATATGGAGCAGTTGTCTAAAAATGCAATTAAACTTCGAAAGGTATATTGATCTATTTTTCTAAAAACGAGCGAAAATGGAAAGTTGATTATCGTTCGAAAGATCAACGATGAGAGTGGAGATGCGCGAAAGGTATTGGAATTAATGGCAACGAAGTCAAAGATTCGTCATGAAAGGAAAGAAAGTAATTGTCAGGTTATTAACGAATGCCGACTGGAACAGCCTCAGAGTTTCTACTTCGCGAAGATGAAAGAGTTTGCAAATAACTTGCCCGCAAATACCCTGTTACCTGTACGTAACTTCAAAATGCATTATGTCGTTTCTAACGTATAACAAACGTTATCGTTACATGATTCAACGTTTAGGAACAGGAAGAAACCATACGAAGTTTAATATCGGCTGGATTACGATGCAAGTACGCGAATATTTTCGAGGAGCAAATGCTCGAAACGAAGATACGTTATTACGAAGCGATGCACGATTTAGCTGTGAAAAGAGTAGTAGCCATCGAATGTCAAGATGTGTGTAATGTAGATTTAGAACAAATTCCTCCGTACAAACTCGCTGGGCGGACAGAATTTTATTCAAAGTATTTGAAACATCGATGCGCAATTGGAAAAAAGTATTATTTACCTCATAAACTGATGAGGAACATTGTTGCAAAAGCTCATATCTTGATGCCAGAGTGGATTTGTAATTTTGGCCGATATCGATTGGAATTTGATTATCTTGATTTCAACAGGTGATATATGTAATGATTATATAGTTTTTAAAAATTAATACTTGAACTGAACAGCGTTCTGTTCTTATCCCACACGCGTTAGCGTATATCGAATAAAACTTAACCAATGAACGTTAATAGCCTTTCATAATGGACAATCGTAGGTTCTTGGATTTAGTGGAAAACGATACGAAAAAAGGCGCGCTGATGATCAGTAGTACCTATTACAGCGACATCGTGCGATTAATTTCTCAACCCCGCTATATTTACGACGTGCCTCAGCCCTCTTTGCCAGACTTTCTCAATTGCGCTAATAATTTGCTCGCGCTTCAAGTGGTCACGCGCATGATAAACACTATTGAATACTTGCTTCAAGTTTTAAAAGACAAACAATCGGTGCCTTTATTCAAGGTACAACAATTTATTTGAGTATTTCGAATTTTTATCGTTCGATCGATTGGTATCGATCGATAAATCGTTCAAAGACAGCTACTGCTGCAAACTTCGTAAAGTATGATTGAAGTTCATTATTCAAATATGCAATTGACAATGAGTCGAGGAAACATTCATTGATATTTTTGTTCTGCAGTTACAATTAAAATGCGAGAACAACAAGCTATTTCTTAGTCCGACGATGCGTGAGATATGTCACGCATTTCATAACATAGTTGATCAAATCAGTCATGTCGGTCAACAATTACCGCCGCTGGATTCTTGGGTCGGTGTAAAGATTCAATGCGAGAACATTAAAGCTGTATTACCAGAACTATATCTAGAAGAAACGCATCGACGTCTCGCAGAGACATTACAAGATACTTTTCAACCTTTCAGTAATTACATTGAAGAATTGTCTAACAAATTTCAAGTTGTTTTCGATCCAGAAACGCACAAAAATATCGTTGCTTACGTTAGGACGGGACGCACGTTTCAAGAATGTGTATCCAAAGTTGAAGATTTTAACCAATTCATTCGAGAAATAAATGGCATGGTACAATATTATGCACATACATAGATGCACATATGACACAACATTTATTTATTTCGGAAGAAAGTAATAGGAGTTCACGAAATCTAGTTTTATTCCAGCCGGATCACGAATATTTTTCGATCGGAATAATTCATCAAGTCGCGGCAAAAGCAGGACTTCTTTATTATACGGAAGAAGTACGTAGGCTAATTATCGAGAAGTTGGTCGAAACCCATCGAAATTATAATCTTGAAATCTGTGATACGTTCGAAATGATCAGAGAACGTGCTTTAAACATTCCTCATACTACTAGAGAATTACTCGAATTAGGTAAATTTCTTAAATAAACATTTTTAAATAAGAGGATTTTTTAAGTAAGAAATCTATTAGGTTAAAAACTAAGTGATTGCGGATTTTGTCATTAGGTAGTATTGACAAAATCCGCAATCACTCAGTTGCCAACCCAATAGAAGAAAATTTGTAAATGTACCAGACAGAAAGGGATCAAGTGATATAATTTCTTTTCAGGTGAATATATGTTAATTGCTGCATCAACGTTAATGAGATCGTTAGAAGAAAAAATTACTTTATCGTTGCGCATGATGGCGTCATTAATCGGGATGACAGCATTAACCAAAGATCATATCGAATTAAATAACACCACTATTCATTGGTTAAAGCGGATAAGACCGGTATTCGAGCAGAATAGCGCGGCGTATGAGCAAATTAAATTTGAATTAGAGGAGAAACTTCAGAAAAGAATCGAAGATTTAAACGCGGATGTAGAAAACATGTTTCCTAGGTAAACCCCTATGATAGGAGAATTGATACAGTTTTGAATCTCTATATATTATAATAATATATATTATTGTATAGAGTAATGTATATAGTATATAGTATATAGTAATATATATTATAATATTGTATCATTATTTTGCTGATTTTAGATTGAAAATTATGAACGATATGGATGACGCAAATCGAATACGGGAATATATAGAATATATGCGAAAGTTTGCGCGTGATTTAGATCGTATGGATGAGAGAATAACATGCATCAACGACGAGGAGAAACTTTTCAAATATCCTCTCTCGGAATATCCACGAATCAATGAATTGAAAGAAAATATAATGCCATATTATGAATTAATTTATCGTGGTTACCAATGGCAAAGACATCGAGATGTTTGGTTAGATGGTCCGTTCGAGTACTTGGACTCAAACGATATCGAAAATAAGGCAACCGATTATTTTACTAGTTTTAACAAAATCAGTAAACAGTACAAAACAAGAATAAAGTTGGAAATCGCAATGAATTACCCGCATAGGTAATGGATACGATATCGAACGTATTTAGTTAATAAAGATATCGAATGTTAAGGCATCGCGATATTTTCGTTAGTTTCAAGGGATCGCCAGACGAACCGGATCCTTTTCAACAACCGGCGCCCTTAAAACTTTGTCATCAGCTTATCGAAAATATCAAGTGGTTCAAGGTGATTTTTAAGACACAATAGCCAGCTGTTTGTCGGGAATATTTTCTTACTGCCATTATTCTTAGCGCAGCAATATATACCGTTGCTAGCTGTTTTTCGAAATCCCGCGATCCGCCAAATCCATTGGGACGAAATGTCGGCTATAGCCGGTTTTGATCTTACTCCTGATGCCGGAACAATATTTCGAAAAATTATAAATATGAATTTAATGGAAGATTTGGAAAAGTAACAGAATTTTTATTACTTTCGTGCTTCTTTCTCTAACGTATTATAAATTAGATATTTTCCACTTTGTTTTATACATCAGACAGTTGATTTAAGTCTATATTCGATCAAGGTACGAAACGATAAGTATAAGCGCAACAAAACAACTTATGCTCGAGGAATTATTAGCAAAAATGATCGGCGAATGGGATGATGTACTATTTACCATTTCGCTTTATAAGGATTCAGGAGTAAACATCTTGACGCAATTAGATGATATTTATGCTCTATTGGAGGAACATATTATAAAAACTCAAACAATGCGAGGTTCCGCGTTTGTCAAGCTTATCGAGGAAGAAGTTAAAAATTTTTACTTTCTTCTACTTCGAATACAGTCAACGATCGAAGAATGGACCAAAGTATTTTCAAAAGCTTCATGGCATATTCCCTTTACGTTTATAGATATAATTTTTACATTTCTACATTAGGTTCAAGTACAATGGATGTATTTGTTACCCATCTTCTCAAGTAAAGATATCGTAGCACAGTTACCCGATGAAGAAGTACTGTTCGCTCAAGTCGACAGAATATTTCGTAGCGCAATGAATGGTGTTGCAAAGGATCCTCGTGTACGAGAAACTGCCGGTTCCGTAAGTTTTTGAATCGTTGCAATAATCGTAACGTTAAAGTAACCTGACTATTTACACAGGTGGGTCTTCTAGAAATCATGCAGGAGGCTAATGAATTAATGGAAAAGGTAAATGATGGAGTACTAAACTACTTAGAGAAGAAGAGACTTTTCTTCCCAAGATTTTTCTTTTTGAGTAACGACGATATGTTAGAAATACTGTCTGAAACAAAAGAGCCCTTTCGAGTTCAACCCCATCTTCGAAAATTATTCGAAGGGATAAATAAGCTGCGGTAAACTATCCTCGTTGGATGTTAATGATTAGGAACGCGATAACAATTTCGATTTTCTAATAAAGTACAACGTGATAGATTTGACGAAGATATGGAAATATGTTCGATGTTTAGCGAAGATTATGAAGAAGTTAGAATGCAAGAAAAAATTTCAACCATTGCCGCAAGAGGCTGCGTAGAAAGATGGCTTATTCAAGTATGCGATCACAACATATTTACAGGAACAAAATTCGAATCGAATATACAACGGTATGCAACCTGTCTCGAGGTTATAGGTCGAAGAACAAATGTCGATATCAGTAAGGCATGAAATCCTTATGAGCTACCTTGATTATGAAGTTAATAAACGGGTCATATGGGTATGTATATGGCCTGGTATGGTCGTCCTATGCGTTTCTCAAATTTATTGGAGTATGGAAGTTCAAAATAGTCTCATGACCCATATTCCTTCGACGATGGAAACACTGCATACTAAACTTAGATCTCAAATCTTAGAGATGGTTGAGTTAGTCAGAGGTACGTATGGTTCGCTTAAATCATTTACCGTTATTAAATAAAACATACCATCCTTAGGACAGTTATCGAAACAAAATAGAACTACGTTGAATGCTCTTATTACTCTGGACGTGCATGCTATGGATGTGGTAAAATCATTGATCGACAAGAAAATCATAAACGAAACGGATTTTGATTGGTTAGCGCAATTGCGCTACTATTGGGAAGATGATGTGTTTGTTAGAATTATATATACAGCTGTGGCCTACGCATACGAATACATTGGAAATTGTCCTCGCCTCGTTATTACTCCTCTGACAGATAGGTAAGAAAGAAGGCGTTGAATTGTCGAAACAAATTTAACGGGACTCTACTCCATAGGTGTTATCGCACTTTAATCGGCGCATACTCGTTACACTTGAACGGTGCACCGGAAGGTCCAGCTGGTACCGGTAAAACAGAAACGACGAAAGATTTAAGCAGAGCTATAGCGATACAATGCGTAGTTTTCAATTGCTCCGAAGGTCTCGACTATAAGAACATGGGAAAGTTCTTCAAAGGTCTTGCTTCGTGCGGAGCATGGTCCTGTTTCGATGAGTTTAACAGAATCGAACTAGAAGTATTATCTGTAGTTGCACAGCAAATGCTTTCCATCACCCAGGCAGTACGAGCTAAATTGGAAACGTTCGTCTTCGAGGGCACTGAATTGAGATTAAATCCTGCCGTTTACGTTTGCATCACAATGAACCCTGGCTACGCAGGTCGTACAGAGCTGCCAGACAATCTGAAAGTCCTATTCAGAACCGTAGCAATGATGGTACCGGATTACGCTATGATCGCTGAAATATTTCTTTACTCTTCTGGATTTAGTAGCGCTCGAGAACTCTCTACGAAAATCGTAACGACGTACAAGTTATGCTCCGAGCAACTGTCCACGCAATCTCACTACGACTATGGCATGCGAGCTGTGAAAACAGTCTTAACAGCCGCGCAAAACATCAAACTACAATTTCCAGACGAGGACGAGTCCATGCTTTTACTTAGATCGGTGATCGATGTGAATTTACCAAAGTTCTTGGCGCACGATGTTCCACTTTTCCAAGGCATCGTATCCGATCTGTTTCCCGGATTGGAACTTCCGTCTCCAAGTTATGAAGTACTTTTAAGAGCGGTTTACGAGGTTGCTGACAAATATAACTTGCAACCAGTGGATGGTTTTCTCCTAAAAATCATACAAACGTTCGAAATGATGATCGTTCGTCACGGATTTATGCTCGTTGGAGAACCGTTCGGTGGGAAGACCTCGGTTCTCCATACTTTGGCCGATGCTCTAACTTTAATGCACGAACGGGGCGACGAGAACGGAGCGATGACGAAATATTATACGATTAATCCGAAGTCTATAACGTTAGGACAGCTATACGGATGTTTCGATCCGGTTTCTTCCGAATGGACGGACGGTGTATGCGCTGTTATATTTCGAACGTATGCCGCCGAAGACTCACCGGATAGAAAATGGATTATTTTCGACGGACCAGTCGATGCACTGTGGATCGAGAACCTGAATACCGTTCTCGACGACAATAAAAAACTTTGCTTAACGTCCGGTGAAATAATACAAATGTCCAACGTGATGTCCATGATCTTCGAAGTGATGGATCTTGCACACGCATCGCCCGCCACAGTGTCCCGTTGTGGAATGATATACGTAGAGCCGCGCGTTCTTGGCTGGCAGCCATTCGTTCAATCTTGGATAAATAAACTGAATCCCGCGTGGAAGGAAGGTCAAGAGAAAAATATTCAGGAACTGTTCAATTGGTTGGTGGACCCATGTTTGGAATTTATTCGAAAATCCTGTCGCAAAACCATCAGTGCTGGTCAAATTCACGAGGTTGTATCAACGATGACTCTTTTCGAAATGTTGATGGAAGACGCGGTAGAACAGAATCCAAAAACGTACGATCAATTCATTGTACCTTGGCTACAGGCATCTATACTGACTTCAATAGTTTGGGGAGCCGCCGGTACGTTAGATTACGCTTCCCGTGTCAAATTCAACGCGTTTTATTTGACTTTCTGGAAGAACGAACAGAAGGAACACCCGCTTCCCGAATTTCTCATCGAATCCCTGATCTCTATCCCAACAGACGAATTGATTCACGATTGCTTTTACACGTATCGAGGACGAGGAGCGTGGAGACGTTTCTCTGACCTGGCAAGGCAAGAAGAGTATTCGGATACCGGAAGCCTTGTCCAATTAATGATTCCTACTATCGACACGGCAAAATATCAAAATCTGTTTTTAAAGCACGTTAATCACCGTAAACGTTTTTTATTGTATGGAGAGACAGGGACCGGGAAAAGTTTCTACATCAAGGATTTGATCATGAACAAGTTAAGCGAACAAGACTATCTACCAAATTTCGTTACATTCACTCCGCATATTACTGCTGCACAGACGCAGGAGCTGATCGTGTTAAAATTATACAAGAGACGCAGAAATCAATTTGGTCCTTTGTCGGGCACACACTGCATCGTATTTATCGATGATGTCAACATGCCTGCAAAAGAAACGTTCGGTGCCCAACCGCCGATCGAGCTGCTCCGGCAATTTTTCGATCATAAAATTTGGTTTGATCTGAAACAACCGGAAATAATTTATATATACGATACGATGTTCATCTGTGCGATGGCCCCGCCAGGCGGTAGTAGACAAGAATTATACCAAAGATTCCTGAGGCATTTCAACCTATTTAGCATCGACAACTTTACCGAGGATACTATCATCAGAATTTTTACGAATATCGCGTTTATCGGATTGCAACGGAATGGTTTCACCACGGCAGTTATGCCGACCATCATGGAGATTGTAAACGCCACTATGAACATTTTCCAGGACGCTCAGAAAGAACTTAGACCGACACCAGCGAAGTCCCATTATCTCTTCAACTTACGTGACTTTTCTCGAGTGATAACTGGTTGCACGATGATCAGCGAAGAGTCCGTGAAATCGAAATCGGATTTCACAAAATTGTGGGTTCATGAAACTCTAAGGGTCTTTGGTGATCGCCTAATCGATACAAACGACCGACAATGGTTGTTTTTCAAGATCAAAGAAGTAGTTGGAAGTAATCTCAGAGAGTCGTTCGAGATGGTGTTTGATTATTTACCAAAATTTAACGACCAGTTAACGGAACAAAGTCTACGGAGTCTCGTATTTGGTACCTTCATGGATATAGATACGATTCCGAGCGATCGTCGTTACGAAGAAGTAAAATCGATGGAGGAATATTCGGAAGTAGCAATTTCTTGTCTCGAGGAATACAATCTTACACACAGGCACAAGATGGATATTGTTTTGTTTCGTTACGCTTTGGAACATCTCGCCAAAATCTGCCGCATATTAGTAATTCCTTGTGGTAGCTTACTGATGGTTGGCGTAGGTGGATCCGGTAGACAATCGTTAACAAGATTAGCTTCCAATATGACCGGTCTCGGTATTTTCCAGCCAGAAATCGGCAGCGCATATGGCATACAGGAATGGCGGGACGATATAAAGAAGGTTCGTTTCTTAATCGAAATGGCATAATTAAATGGAATCCTGATAATAACTTAATAAACGCAGGTGTTATATTTGCATCGTTTAGGTGCTCATGAACTCCGGCGGCGCAGGCAAAGACTTCGTGTTCTTACTCACCGAAGGACAAATTAAAAGCGAAATTTTCCTGAACGACATCGACAGTTTGTTAAATTCAGGCGAGGTGCCAAATCTATTTACTATCGAGGAAAGACAGGAAATTATTGAAATGGCACGGTTACCAGCTCAGGGTGGTGATCGAAATTTAGACATATCGGTACTCTCGATCCTTGCCTTCTTCGTGAATCGTTGCAAAGAGAAGTTACACATAATGCTATGCTTCAGTCCCATCGGGGACACCTTCAGAATTAGACTTCGACTTTATCCGAGTCTCGTGAATTGTTGCACGATAGATTGGTTCGATGTATGGCCAGAGGATGCTCTCGAACAGGTAGCTCTACGCAGCACCACTGCGATCAATATCGATGAACAAGTGAAGATCAACGCAGTGATCGCGTGTAAATTTTTCCACGTTTGCGCCAAAGATATTAGCACTCGGTTTTACAATGCCACTGGTAGGCAAACTTACATCACAACGGCCGGATTTCTCGATCTCATACGAACTTATGCAGAGCTGATGAAAGAGAAACAAGAAGCACTTATTCTCGCGAGGTACGCGTTCGGAATAAATATTCAGCGGAACTGAAAAAGAATGCAAATTTAAGATTACCCACTCTTTCTTTCTCTTATATTTTATACTTTCTTCTTGCGTATCGCAGAGATAGATATATCAGCGGATTGGATAAATTAGAATACGCGGCCGAGCAAATTGGTCGAATGAGAGTAACGCTTTCGCAATTACGGCCTCAACTTGAAGCGTCTGCCAAGGAGACGGCCGATACTATGAAGAGAATTGAAACCGAGAATATCAGTGTGGAAAAGGCAAGAATCATGGTAAAGAGAGACGAAGATGTAGCGAATGTACAGGCCGAAATAGCGAGAAATTTGAAGACAGAATGCGAGGCGGATTTAGCGCAGGCTTTGCCAGCTCTAGAAGATGCAATAGGTATCGTACATAGATATACATATTCGTAAGAACCTTGCGCGCGGTTACGCTGTTCATAAATTTTATTCACTTTGCATTTTACATGATCGTAGCCGCTCTAAACACTCTAAAGCCAGCAGACATAACGGTTGTAAGGACAATGAGAAGTCCTCCAGCCGGGGTAAAACTCGTAATGGCTGCGGTATGCGTGATGTTAAGTATACCTCCTCTCAGAGTTGAAGATCCAGTTAGCGGTAAAAAAGTACTCGATTACTGGACTCCAAGCAAACGTTTATTAGGTGACATGAGATTTTTGGAAACTTTGCGGCAGTACGATAAAGACAACATTCCACCGCATATAATGCAGGTCATATTGTCAGTTATCGTTTATTCTCCACTGCAGCTTGTTTGCGTAAATATAATAAGCTTAACTCATAAAATGAATCTTGGTAAATATAGGAAATCAAAACGACATACATGACCGATAAGAACTTCGAACCGAAAATTGTAGCTAGGGCATCGTCGGCTGCTGAAGGTCTCTGCAAATGGGTGAGAGCGATGGTTTTATACGACGAAGTGATCAAAGTAGTTGGACCGAAAAGAGCGAAGTTGGAAGGCGCGCAACGAGATTACGAAAATACTATTAAATTTCTGAACGAGAGACGCGAAATGCTGGCCGAATTGACCGCAAGATTAGAACTTCTTAACGAACGTTTAAGCGTAACTCTCGCCAAAAAGATCGAGTTGGAAAACGAGGTAACAGAGGCATAAACGAGTCGTATATTATGCTAAATGGTAATTGCGATTCCATAGGTGACAAACTGCAGAAATAAGTTGATTCGTGCGGAAAAATTAATTAGCGGCTTGGGAGGAGAAAAAAATCGTTGGATGATGGCAGCAGCAAATTTACAAAGTTCTTACGATACTTTGCCAGGAGATATTTTAATTTCCTGTGGCATGATAGCGTATCTGGGACCGTTCACGTCTAACTACCGTATCGAAAACTTGGAAAAATGGATAGACTATGTTAACAGCTTGAATATCCCATGCTCGAAAAGTTACGATTTCGTTGAAGTACTCGGCACCGAGATAAAGATCAATTCTTGGAATATATTTGGGCTACCTCGAGACTCGTTCTCCACCGAGAACGCCATTATCATGGATAATTCGAAGAGGTGGAGTTTGTTCGTTGATCCTCAGAGTCAAGCGAATAAATGGATTCGCAACATGGAGAAGCAAAACGAACTTGAAATCATCAAGATAACGGATAAGGATTACATGAACATCATAGAACAAGCACTAGAGTATGGTAATATATGTACATATGTATATGTATTATTTGAAAAATATATTGTCACAATTCATTCTTACTGTTACTTTATGTACCTGCGTTTAGGAAAACCGGTATTAATAGAGAACGTTCTTGAAGACTTGCCACCACCTCTTGATCCGATATTAACAAAGGCAATATATAAAATGGGTCCCTTGTGGTATATCACGCTTGGTGAAAAGTCAATTGAATACAGTTTGAGGTTTAAACTGTATATTACGACGAAACTACGCAATCCGCATTATCTACCAGAAATTTTCAACAAAGTAACCGTGATCAATTTCGCGTTAACGATTGGTGCTTTAGAAGATCAGTTGTTAGGTATCGTGGTCGCAAAGGAGAGGCCCGATTTGCAGGAAAAGCGAGAATATTTAATCGTTCAAAGTGCCGCGAATAGACAAGCTTTGCAACAAGTGGAGGATAATATTTTGAAAACTTTATCGGCGTCAGGAGCTAGCATATTGGAGGACGAGGAAGCCATAGAAATTTTGGACTCGTCCAAAATTCTCTCTATCGATATATTTAAGAAGCAAGCTGCCGCGAAGAAAACGGAGGCACAAATCGAAGAATTCCGACAAAATTATAAGCCCATCGCAAGACATAGTTCCGCTCTCTACTATACGATCACCGATCTACCTAACATCGATCCTATGTATCAATATTCTTTGACTTGGTTTATCAACTTATACATCAATTCCATCGATACTGCGAACAAAAGTAAAATTCTCGAAAGAAGACTCGCGTTTCTGCGAGAAACTTTTACTTATAACTTGTACCAAAATGTCTGTAGATCTTTATTTGAAAAGGACAAGGTAAACTTACATACTATACTTTCTTACGATATAATTGAGTTGAAAATGTTGATATGTGTCATCTCCCCGATCAGATTTTGTATTCGTTTGTCTTATATACGACAATTTTAATATCGGAGAACACGATCACGAGAGAAGAAATGACATTCTTTCTATCTGGAGGCGTCGCATTGGCTGCAATACCAGACAATCCAGCGTCTAACTGGCTTCCAGCTAAATCTTGGGGAGAAATTTGCAGAGTTCATATATTACCTAGCTTCGCCAATTTTCAATCAAACTTTACCCGCAATTTAAACAGATGGAAGCAGTATTACGATTTATCGAATCCGGAAAACTCACAAATACCAGACCCATGGGAAAAGAATTTAACACCTTTTCAGAAATTGATCGTCACAAGAATGATCAGAACAGACAAAGTGATGATCATGGTAAAACACACAGACCATTATAGTGCCCTTCGTTCTTTTATTTATCCTCTTATACTTAACGCGAAAACACTAAAACGTTTTAGATACAACGATTCGTTGAAGCTGGGATTGGTTTGAAGTTTGTGTTACCGCCACCCTTCGACATCTCCAAATCGTTCGCAGAATCGAGTTCTCTGATACCATTGATCTTTATTTTATCTCCGGGCTCGGATCCAATGGAAGCGCTTACGATATTCGCAGAGAACATGAACTTCCACGAAAGATTTCGTTCGATTTCCCTCGGTCAAGGTCAAGGGCCGATCGCTCAGAAGCTGATTAAACAAGGACAAAACGATGGCGAATGGGTGTGCCTACAAAATTGTCACTTAGCTGCCTCTTGGATGCCTATGTTGGAAGATATCTGCGAACACTTCGATCCTTCGAATACACACAGCAACTTTCGTTTATGGCTTACTAGCTATCCTGCCACTCACTTTCCAATTACAATCCTACAAAATGGTGTCAAAATGACAAACGAACCTCCAACTGGATTGCAGAACAATATTATGAGGTGAATCTAGCAAACTATTTAAACATAATCTACCGACTATCTATGTTTCAAGCGTGCACAAATGAAACGAATAAATAAACGAATGCTCAATTCAATCACTAGGTCCTACAAAGCAGAAGCTACCAAAACCATGGATTTATTTGATACGGAACTCAATAAAAAGAGAGCGTACTCAAAGTTGCTATATGCTTTATGCTTCTTTCATGCTGTAATACAGGAAAGACGAAATTACGGCGCTCAGGGTTGGAACATAAAATACGGTCCGTCAAACGCCTTTTTCTTTTTTTTTACTTTAACTTTTTCTTTCGTGTTCCTAAAATCACTAGCATCATACC